>NC_143042.1:28458750-28635625 GCF_057628025.1 Oncorhynchus mykiss
GTGACATCATCACTTCCAACTGACATTCTCTGTAAGTGAAATCAAGCTACCTTTGACAGAAATCAGCTAATAACTCCACTTTGCAACCACTTAGACAAAACATTTCAAGTTCCCCAGCTTCGTCTACTTCTCTGCTACTCAAATCGGGAGTTTGGAGAAGAAATGATATTCACATCAAAAGTTACAGCAGTTTAAGTAAGAGCACCAAGATCATTTTCTGTAACATTTTGGCAAACAGTGTCCATTTTGACCAATACGTCAACAAGTTAGACAAAAAGTCAGAGTGTATGGGATATTCGTCTACTTCTCTGCTATTCATAGCTGTGTGCAGAATCAAAATATTCCATACGGAACTTACGGTACAGCTGTTTTTGTAACTGCATTACCACGTGTTTTTCAAACTTCCACAAACAACGTTCGTTTTGACCACTTTCGGAACGTTTTTGAGGAAAAAAGTCCGACAAGCTAAAATCTTCCCCTGCTTCTCTGCTCTTCAGAGACTAAGTCGGATTTCAAATCGGTGCAACCAATCTGTAACTATAGCCGTTTTCGTAACCCATCGCCTCTCTTTCAAGTGTCTGTAAATCATGTCAGCAGCAAGGCAATTCATTACTTTCCAAAACAACTATCGTTTTGACCACTAAACAAACCGTTTGACAAACATAGTTTGGCTTAAAATCTTACTCCACTTCTCTGCTTCTCAAAGTCGGAAACGCTTTTTAAATTGGGTCTACCGTTCTCGTGGGAGAGCAATTTAATTAACCCCTCACCTGCTCTTCACTAACAGCTCTCTGTGTCAATACTGATATTCCAAAACGATACCGTTGGCTAGGATACTCGCAGACGCTGCAGGGCCAAAATCATGAGGAGACACTCCTCCTACACCGTTAAGCTAGAAATGCCGTTCCAATATCAACAATTCCGCAACTGTCGCGATCGAGTTGTTTGCATAGAATTTTTGATATCTGTTATACTTGTTCCGTTATTCACTTTCTTGTCCTCTTTTTGTCCTCCATCCGCTTTCATTGGATTTCTCAAGATACTAAAGTGCCCCATTGTGACATCATCACTTCCAACTGACATTCTCTGTAAGTGAAATCAAGCTACCTTTGACACAAATCAGCTAATAACTCCACTTTGCAACCACTTAGACAAAACATTTTAAGTTCCCCAGCTTCGTCTACTTCTCTGCTACTCAAATCGGGAGTTTGGAGAAGAAATGATATTCACATCAAAAGTTACAGCAGTTTAAGTAAGAGCACCAAGATCATTTTCTGTAACATTTTGGCAAACAGTGTCCATTTTGACCAATACGTCAACAAGTTAGACAAAAAGTCAGTGTGTATGGGATATTCGTCTACTTCTCTGCTATTCATAGCTGTGTGCAGAATCAAAATATTCCATACGGAACTTACGGTACAGCTGTTTTTGTAACTGCATTACCACGTGTTTTTCAAACTTCCACAAACAACGTTCGTTTTGACCACTTTCGGAACGTTTTTGAGGAAAAAAGTCCGACAAGCTAAAATCTTCCCCTGCTTCTCTGCTCTTCAGAGACTAAGTCGGATTTCAAATCGGTGCAACCAATCTGTAACTATAGCCGTTTTCGTAACCCATCGCCTCTCTTTCAAGTGTCTGTAAATCATGTCAGCAGCAAGGCAATTCATTACTTTCCAAAACAACTATCGTTTTGACCACTAAACAAACCGTTTGACAAACATAGTTTGGCTTAAAATCTTACTCCACTTCTCTGCTTCTCAAAGTCGGAAACGCTTTTTAAATTGGGTCTACCGTTCTCGTGGGAGAGCGATTTAATTAACCCCTAACCTGCTCTTCACTAACAGCTCTCTGTGTCAATACTGATATTCCAAAACGATACCGTTGGCTAGGATACTCGCAGACGCTGCAGGGCCAAAATCATGAGGAGACACTCCTCCTACACCGTTAAGCTAGAAATGCCGTTCCAATATCAACAATTCCGCAACTGTCGCGATCGAGTTGTTTGCATAGAATTTTTGATATCTGTTATACTTGTTCCGTTATTCACTTTCTTGTCCTCTTTTTGTCCTCCATCCGCTTTCATTGGATTTCTCAAGATACTAAAGTGCCCCATTGTGACATCATCACTTCCAACTGACATTCTCTGTAAGTGAAATCAAGCTACCTTTGACACAAATCAGCTAATAACTCCACTTTGCAACCACTTAGACAAAACATTTTAAGTTCCCCAGCTTCGTCTACTTCTCTGCTACTCAAATCGGGAGTTTGGAGAAGAAATGATATTCACATCAAAAGTTACAGCAGTTTAAGTAAGAGCACCAAGATCATTTTCTGTAACATTTTGGCAAACAGTGTCCATTTTGACCAATACGTCAACAAGTTAGACAAAAAGTCAGAGTGTATGGGATATTCGTCTACGTCTCTGCTATTCATAGCTGTGTGCAGAATCAAAATATTCCATACGGAACTTACGGTACAGCTGTTTTTGTAACTGCATTACCACGTGTTTTTCAAACTTCCACAAACAACGTTCGTTTTGACCACTTTTGGAACGTTTTTGAGGAAAAAAGTCCGACAAGCTAAAATCTTCCCCTGCTTCTCTGCTCTTCAGAGACTAAGTCGGATTTCAAATCGGTGCAACCAATCTGTAACTATAGCCGTTTTCGTAACCCATCGCCTCTCTTTCAAGTGTCTGTAAATCATGTCAGCAGCAAGGCAATTCATTACTTTCCAAAACAACTATCGTTTTGACCACTAAACAAACCGTTTGACAAACATAGTTTGGCTTAAAATCTTACTCCACTTCTCTGCTTCTCAAAGTCGGAAACGCTTTTTAAATTGGGTCTACCGTTCTCGTGGGAGAGCAATTTATTTAACCCCTCACCTGCTCTTCACTAACAGCTCTCTGTGTCAATACTGATATTCCAAAACGATACCGTTGGCTAGGATACTCGCAGACGCTGCAGGGCCAAAATCATGAGGAGACACTCCTCCTACACCGTTAAGCTAGAAATGCCGTTCCAATATCAACAATTCCGCAACTGTCGCGATCGAGTTGTTTGCATAGAATTTTTGATATCTGTTATACTTGTTCCGTTATTCACTTTCTTGCCCTCTTTTTGTCCTCCATCCGCTTTCATTGGATTTCTCAAGATACTAAAGTGCCCCATTGTGACATCATCACTTCCAACTGACATTCTCTGTAAGTGAAATCAAGCTACCTTTGACACAAATCAGCTAATAACTCCACTTTGCAACCACTTAGACAAAACATTTCAAGTTCCCCAGCTTCGTCTACTTCTCTGCTACTCAAATCGGGAGTTTGGAGAAGAAATGATATTCACATCAAAAGTTACAGCAGTTTAAGTAAGAGCACCAAGATCATTTTCTGTAACATTTTGGCAAACAGTGTCCATTTTGACCAATACGTCAACAAGTTAGACAAAAAGTCAGTGTGTATGGGATATTCGTCTACTTCTCTGCTATTCATAGCTGTGTGCAGAATCAAAATATTCCATATGGAACTTACGGTACAGCTGTTTTTGTAACTGCATTACCACGTGTTTTTCAAACTTCCACAAACAACGTTCGTTTTGACCACTTTCGGAACGTTTTTGAGGAAAAAAGTCCGACAAGCTAAAATCTTCCCCTGCTTCTCTGCTCTTCAGAGACTAAGTCGGATTTCAAATCGGTGCAACCAATCTGTAACTATAGCCGTTTTCGTAACCCATCGCCTCTCTTTCAAGTGTCTGTAAATCATGTCAGCAGCAAGGCAATTCATTACTTTCCAAAACAACTATCGTTTTGACCACTAAACAAACCGTTTGACAAACATAGTTTGGCTTAAAATCTTACTCCACTTCTCTGCTTCTCAAAGTCGGAAACGCTTTTTAAATTGGGTCTACCGTTCTCGTGGGAGAGCGATTTAATTAACCCCTAACCTGCTCTTCACTAACAGCTCTCTGTGTCAATACTGATATTCCAAAACGATACCGTTGGCTAGGATACTCGCAGACGCTGCAGGGCCAAAATCATGAGGAGACACTCCTCCTACACCGTTAAGCTAGAAATGCCGTTCCAATATCAACAATTCCGCAACTGTCGCGATCGAGTTGTTTGCATAGAATTTTTGATATCTGTTATACTTGTTCCGTTATTCACTTTCTTGTCCTCTTTTTGTCCTCCATCCGCTTTCATTGGATTTCTCAAGATACTAAAGTGCCCCATTGTGACATCATCACTTCCAACTGACATTCTCTGTAAGTGAAATCAAGCTACCTTTGACACAAATCAGCTAATAACTCCACTTTGCAACCACTTAGACAAAACATTTTAAGTTCCCCAGCTTCGTCTACTTCTCTGCTACTCAAATCGGGAGTTTGGAGAAGAAATGATATTCACATCAAAAGTTACAGCAGTTTAAGTAAGAGCACCAAGATCATTTTCTGTAACATTTTGGCAAACAGTGTCCATTTTGACCAATACGTCAACAAGTTAGACAAAAAGTCAGAGTGTATGGGATATTCGTCTACGTCTCTGCTATTCATAGCTGTGTGCAGAATCAAAATATTCCATACGGAACTTACGGTACAGCTGTTTTTGTAACTGCATTACCACGTGTTTTTCAAACTTCCACAAACAACGTTCGTTTTGACCACTTTTGGAACGTTTTTGAGGAAAAAAGTCCGACAAGCTAAAATCTTCCCCTGCTTCTCTGCTCTTCAGAGACTAAGTCGGATTTCAAATCGGTGCAACCAATCTGTAACTATAGCCGTTTTCGTAACCCATCGCCTCTCTTTCAAGTGTCTGTAAATCATGTCAGCAGCAAGGCAATTCATTACTTTCCAAAACAACTATCGTTTTGACCACTAAACAAACCGTTTGACAAACATAGTTTGGCTTAAAATCTTACTCCACTTCTCTGCTTCTCAAAGTCGGAAACGCTTTTTAAATTGGGTCTACCGTTCTCGTGGGAGAGCAATTTAATTAACCCCTCACCTGCTCTTCACTAACAGCTCTCTGTGTCAATACTGATATTCCAAAACGATACCGTTGGCTAGGATACTCGCAGACGCTGCAGGGCCAAAATCATGAGGAGACACTCCTCCTACACCGTTAAGCTAGAAATGCCGTTCCAATATCAACAATTCCGCAACTGTCGCGATCGAGTTGTTTGCATAGAATTTTTGATATCTGTTATACTTGTTCCGTTATTCACTTTCTTGCCCTCTTTTTGTCCTCCATCCGCTTTCATTGGATTTCTCAAGATACTAAAGTGCCCCATTGTGACATCATCACTTCCAACTGACATTCTCTGTAAGTGAAATCAAGCTACCTTTGACAGAAATCAGCTAATAACTCCACTTTGCAACCACTTAGACAAAACATTTCAAGTTCCCCAGCTTCGTCTACTTCTCTGCTACTCAAATCGGGAGTTTGGAGAAGAAATGATATTCACATCAAAAGTTACAGCAGTTTAAGTAAGAGCACCAAGATCATTTTCTGTAACATTTTGGCAAACAGTGTCCATTTTGACCAATACGTCAACAAGTTAGACAAAAAGTCAGAGTGTATGGGATATTCGTCTACTTCTCTGCTATTCATAGCTGTGTGCAGAATCAAAATATTCCATACGGAACTTACGGTACAGCTGTTTTTGGAACTGCATTACCACGTGTTTTTCAAACTTCCACAAACAACGTTCGTTTTGACCACTTTTGGAACGTTTTTGAGGAAAAAAGTCCGACAAGCTAAAATCTTCCCCTGCTTCTCTGCTCTTCAGAGACTAAGTCGGATTTCAAATCGGTGCAACCAATCTGTAACTATAGCCGTTTTCGTAACCCATCGCCTCTCTTTCAAGTGTCTGTAAATCATGTCAGCAGCAAGGCAATTCATTACTTTCCAAAACAACTATCGTTTTGACCACTAAACAAACCGTTTGACAAACAGTTTGGCTTAAAATCTTACTCCACTTCTCTGCTTCTCAAAGTCGGAAACGCTTTTTAAATTGGGTCTACCGTTCTCGTGGGAGAGCAATTTAATTAACCCCTCACCTGCTCTTCACTAACAGCTCTCTGTGTCAATACTGATATTCCAAAACGATACCGTTGGCTAGGATACTCGCAGACGCTGCAGGGCCAAAATCATGAGGAGACACTCCTCCTACACCGTTAAGCTAGAAATGCCGTTCCAATATCAACAATTCCGCAACTGTCGCGATCGAGTTGTTTGCATAGAATTTTTGATATCTGTTATACTTGTTCCGTTATTCACTTTCTTGCCCTCTTTTTGTCCTCCATCCGCTTTCATTGGATTTCTCAAGATACTAAAGTGCCCCATTGTGACATCATCACTTCCAACTGACATTCTCTGTAAGTGAAATCAAGCTACCTTTGACAGAAATCAGCTAATAACTCCACTTTGCAACCACTTAGACAAAACATTTCAAGTTCCCCAGCTTCGTCTACTTCTCTGCTACTCAAATCGGGAGTTTGGAGAAGAAATGATATTCACATCAAAAGTTACAGCAGTTTAAGTAAGAGCACCAAGATCATTTTCTGTAACATTTTGGCAAACAGTGTCCATTTTGACCAATACGTCAACAAGTTAGACAAAAAGTCAGAGTGTATGGGATATTCGTCTACTTCTCTGCTATTCATAGCTGTGTGCAGAATCAAAATATTCCATACGGAACTTACGGTACAGCTGTTTTTGGAACTGCATTACCACGTGTTTTTCAAACTTCCACAAACAACGTTCGTTTTGACCACTTTCGGAACGTTTTTGAGGAAAAAAGTCCGACAAGCTAAAATCTTCCCCTGCTTCTCTGCTCTTCAGAGACTAAGTCGGATTTCAAATCGGTGCAACCAATCTGTAACTATAGCCGTTTTCGTAACCCATCGCCTCTCTTTCAAGTGTCTGTAAATCATGTCAGCAGCAAGGCAATTCATTACTTTCCAAAACAACTATCGTTTTGACCACTAAACAAACAGTTTGACAAACATAGTTTGGCTTAAAATCTTACTCCACTTCTCTGCTTCTCAAAGGCGGAAACGCTTTTTAAATTGGGTCTACCGTTCTCGTGGGAGAGCGATTTAATTAACCCCTAACCTGCTCTTCACTAACAGCTCTCTGTGTCAATACTGATATTCCAAAACGATACCGTTGGCTAGGATACTCGCAGACGCTGCAGGGCCAAAATCATGAGGAGACACTCCTCCTACACCGTTAAGCTAGAAATGCCATTCCAATATCAACAATTCCGCAACTGTCGCGATCGAGTTGTTTGCATAGAATTTTTGATATCTGTTATACTTGTTCCGTTATTCACTTTCTTGTCCTCTTTTTGTCCTCCATCCGCTTTCATTGGATTTCTCAAGATACTAAAGTGCCCCATTGTGACATCATCACTTCCAACTGACATTCTCTGTAAGTGAAATCAAGCTACCTTTGACACAAATCAGCTAATAACTCCACTTTGCAACCACTTAGACAAAAGATTTTAAGTTCCCCAGCTTCGTCTACTTCTCTGCTACTCAAATCGGGAGTTTGGAGAAGAAATTATATTCACATCAAAAGTTACAGCAGTTTAAGTAAGAGCACCAAGATCATTTTCTGTAACATTTTGGCAAACAGTGTCCATTTTGACCAATACGTCAACAAGTTAGACAAAAAGTCAGAGTGTATGGGATATTCGTCTACTTCTCTGCTATTCATAGCTGTGTGCAGAATCAAAATATTCCATACGGAACTTACGGTACAGCTGTTTTTGGAACTGCATTACCACGTGTTTTTCAAACTTCCACAAACAACGTTCGTTTTGACCACTTTCGGAACGTTTTTGAGGAAAAAAGTCCGACAAGCTAAAATCTTCCCCTGCTTCTCTGCTCTTCAGAGACTAAGTCGGATTTCAAATCGGTGCAACCAATCTGTAACTATAGCCGTTTTCGTAACCCATCGCCTCTCTTTCAAGTGTCTGTAAATCATGTCAGCAGCAAGGCAATTCATTACTTTCCAAAACAACTATCGTTTTGACCACTAAACAAACAGTTTGACAAACATAGTTTGGCTTAAAATCTTACTCCACTTCTCTGCTTCTCAAAGGCGGAAACGCTTTTTAAATTGGGTCTACCGTTCTCGTGGGAGAGCGATTTAATTAACCCCTAACCTGCTCTTCACTAACAGCTCTCTGTGTCAATACTGATATTCCAAAACGATACCGTTGGCTAGGATACTCGCAGACGCTGCAGGGCCAAAATCATGAGGAGACACTCCTCCTACACCGTTAAGCTAGAAATGCCGTTCCAATATCAACAATTCCGCAACTGTCGCGATCGAGTTGTTTGCATAGAATTTTTGATATCTGTTATACTTGTTCCGTTATTCACTTTCTTGTCCTCTTTTTGTCCTCCATCCACTTTCATTGGATTTCTCAAGATACTAAAGTGCCCCATTGTGACATCATCACTTCCAACTGACATTCTCTGTAAGTGAAATCAAGCTACCTTTGACACAAATCAGCTAATAACTCCACTTTGCAACCACTTAGACAAAACATTTTAAGTTCCCCAGCTTCGTCTACTTCTCTGCTACTCAAATCGGGAGTTTGGAGAAGAAATGATATTCACATCAAAAGTTACAGCAGTTTAAGTAAGAGCACCAAGATCATTTTCTGTAACATTTTGGCAAACAGTGTCCATTTTGACCAATACGTCAACAAGTTAGACAAAAAGTCAGAGTGTATGGGATATTCGTCTACTTCTCTGCTATTCATAGCTGTGTGCAGAATCAAAATATTCCATACGGAACTTACGGTACAGCTGTTTTTGGAACTGCATTACCACGTGTTTTTCAAACTTCCACAAACAACGTTCGTTTTGACCACTTTTGGAACGTTTTTGAGGAAAAAAGTCCGACAAGCTAAAATCTTCCCCTGCTTCTCTGCTCTTCAGAGACTAAGTCGGATTTCAAATCGGTGCAACCAATCTGTAACTATAGCCGTTTTCGTAACCCATCGCCTCTCTTTCAAGTGTCTGTAAATCATGTCAGCAGCAAGGCAATTCATTACTTTCCAAAACAACTATCGTTTTGACCACTAAACAAACCGTTTGACAAACATAGTTTGGCTTAAAATCTTACTCCACTTCTCTGCTTCTCAAAGTCGGAAACGCTTTTTAAATTGGGTCTACCGTTCTCGTGGGAGAGCAATTTAATTAACCCCTCACCTGCTCTTCACTAACAGCTCTCTGTGTCAATACTGATATTCCAAAACGATACCGTTGGCTAGGATACTCGCAGACGCTGCAGGGCCAAAATCATGAGGAGACACTCCTCCTACACCGTTAAGCTAGAAATGCCGTTCCAATATCAACAATTCCGCAACTGTCGCGATCGAGTTGTTTGCATAGAATTTTTGATATCTGTTATACTTGTTCCGTTATTCACTTTCTTGCCCTCTTTTTGTCCTCCATCCGCTTTCATTGGATTTCTCAAGATACTAAAGTGCCCCATTGTGACATCATCACTTCCAACTGACATTCTCTGTAAGTGAAATCAAGCTACCTTTGACAGAAATCAGCTAATAACTCCACTTTGCAACCACTTAGACAAAACATTTCAAGTTCCCCAGCTTCGTCTACTTCTCTGCTACTCAAATCGGGAGTTTGGAGAAGAAATGATATTCACATCAAAAGTTACAGCAGTTTAAGTAAGAGCACCAAGATCATTTTCTGTAACATTTTGGCAAACAGTGTCCATTTTGACCAATACGTCAACAAGTTAGACAAAAAGTCAGAGTGTATGGGATATTCGTCTACTTCTCTGCTATTCATAGCTGTGTGCAGAATCAAAATATTCCATACGGAACTTACGGTACAGCTGTTTTTGGAACTGCATTACCACGTGTTTTTCAAACTTCCACAAACAACGTTCGTTTTGACCACTTTCGGAACGTTTTTGAGGAAAAAAGTCCGACAAGCTAAAATCTTCCCCTGCTTCTCTGCTCTTCAGAGACTAAGTCGGATTTCAAATCGGTGCAACCAATCTGTAACTATAGCCGTTTTCGTAACCCATCGCCTCTCTTTCAAGTGTCTGTAAATCATGTCAGCAGCAAGGCAATTCATTACTTTCCAAAACAACTATCGTTTTGACCACTAAACAAACAGTTTGACAAACATAGTTTGGCTTAAAATCTTACTCCACTTCTCTGCTTCTCAAAGGCGGAAACGCTTTTTAAATTGGGTCTACCGTTCTCGTGGGAGAGCGATTTAATTAACCCCTAACCTGCTCTTCACTAACAGCTCTCTGTGTCAATACTGATATTCCAAAACGATACCGTTGGCTAGGATACTCGCAGACGCTGCAGGGCCAAAATCATGAGGAGACACTCCTCCTACACCGTTAAGCTAGAAATGCCATTCCAATATCAACAATTCCGCAACTGTCGCGATCGAGTTGTTTGCATAGAATTTTTGATATCTGTTATACTTGTTCCGTTATTCACTTTCTTGTCCTCTTTTTGTCCTCCATCCGCTTTCATTGGATTTCTCAAGATACTAAAGTGCCCCATTGTGACATCATCACTTCCAACTGACATTCTCTGTAAGTGAAATCAAGCTACCTTTGACACAAATCAGCTAATAACTCCACTTTGCAACCACTTAGACAAAAGATTTTAAGTTCCCCAGCTTCGTCTACTTCTCTGCTACTCAAATCGGGAGTTTGGAGAAGAAATTATATTCACATCAAAAGTTACAGCAGTTTAAGTAAGAGCACCAAGATCATTTTCTGTAACATTTTGGCAAACAGTGTCCATTTTGACCAATACGTCAACAAGTTAGACAAAAAGTCAGAGTGTATGGGATATTCGTCTACTTCTCTGCTATTCATAGCTGTGTGCAGAATCAAAATATTCCATACGGAACTTACGGTACAGCTGTTTTTGGAACTGCATTACCACGTGTTTTTCAAACTTCCACAAACAACGTTCGTTTTGACCACTTTCGGAACGTTTTTGAGGAAAAAAGTCCGACAAGCTAAAATCTTCCCCTGCTTCTCTGCTCTTCAGAGACTAAGTCGGATTTCAAATCGGTGCAACCAATCTGTAACTATAGCCGTTTTCGTAACCCATCGCCTCTCTTTCAAGTGTCTGTAAATCATGTCAGCAGCAAGGCAATTCATTACTTTCCAAAACAACTATCGTTTTGACCACTAAACAAACAGTTTGACAAACATAGTTTGGCTTAAAATCTTACTCCACTTCTCTGCTTCTCAAAGGCGGAAACGCTTTTTAAATTGGGTCTACCGTTCTCGTGGGAGAGCGATTTAATTAACCCCTAACCTGCTCTTCACTAACAGCTCTCTGTGTCAATACTGATATTCCAAAACGATACCGTTGGCTAGGATACTCGCAGACGCTGCAGGGCCAAAATCATGAGGAGACACTCCTCCTACACCGTTAAGCTAGAAATGCCGTTCCAATATCAACAATTCCGCAACTGTCGCGATCGAGTTGTTTGCATAGAATTTTTGATATCTGTTATACTTGTTCCGTTATTCACTTTCTTGTCCTCTTTTTGTCCTCCATCCACTTTCATTGGATTTCTCAAGATACTAAAGTGCCCCATTGTGACATCATCACTTCCAACTGACATTCTCTGTAAGTGAAATCAAGCTACCTTTGACACAAATCAGCTAATAACTCCACTTTGCAACCACTTAGACAAAACATTTTAAGTTCCCCAGCTTCGTCTACTTCTCTGCTACTCAAATCGGGAGTTTGGAGAAGAAATTATATTCACATCAAAAGTTACAGCAGTTTAAGTAAGAGCACCAAGATCATTTTCTGTAACATTTTGGCAAACAGTGTCCATTTTGACCAATACGTCAACAAGTTAGACAAAAAGTCAGAGTGTATGGGATATTCGTCTACTTCTCTGCTATTCATAGCTGTGTGCAGAATCAAAATATTCCATACGGAACTTACGGTACAGCTGTTTTTGGAACTGCATTACCACGTGTTTTTCAAACTTCCACAAACAACGTTCGTTTTGACCACTTTTGGAACGTTTTTGAGGAAAAAAGTCTGACAAGCTAAAATCTTCCCCTGCTTCTCTGCTCTTCAGAGACTAAGTCGGATTTCAAATCGGTGCAACCAATCTGTAACTATAGCCGTTTTCGTAACCCATCGCCTCTCTTTCAAGTGTCTGTAAATCATGTCAGCAGCAAGGCAATTCATTACTTTCCAAAACAACTATCGTTTTGACCACTAAACAAACAGTTTGACAAACATAGTTTGGCTTAAAATCTTACTCCACTTCTCTGCTTCTCAAAGGCGGAAACGCTTTTTAAATTGGGTCTACCGTTCTCGTGGGAGAGCGATTTAATTAACCCCTAACCTGCTCTTCACTAACAGCTCTCTGTGTCAATACTGATATTCCAAAACGATACCGTTGGCTAGGATACTCGCAGACGCTGCAGGGCCAAAATCATGAGGAGACACTCCTCCTACACCGTTAAGCTAGAAATGCTGTTCCAATATCAACAATTCCGCAACTGTCGCGATCGAGTTGTTTGCATAGAATTTTTGATATCTGATATCTACTTCTCTGCTACTCAAATCGGGAGTTTGGAGAAGAAATGATATTCACATCAAAAGTTACAGCAGTTTAAGTAAGAGCACCAAGATCATTTTCTGTAACATTTTGGCAAACAGTGTCCATTTTGACCAATACGTCAACAAGTTAGACAAAAAGTCAGAGTGTATGGGATATTCGTCTACTTCTCTGCTATTCATAGCTGTGTGCAGAATCAAAATATTCCATACGGAACTTACGGTACAGCTGTTTTTGGAACTGCATTACCACGTGTTTTTCAAACTTCCACAAACAACGTTCGTTTTGACCACTTTTGGAACGTTTTTGAGGAAAAAAGTCTGACAAGCTAAAATCTTCCCCTGCTTCTCTGCTCTTCAGAGACTAAGTCGGATTTCAAATCGGTGCAACCAATCTGTAACTATAGCCGTTTTCGTAACCCATCGCCTCTCTTTCAAGTGTCTGTAAATCATGTCAGCAGCAAGGCAATTCATTACTTTCCAAAACAACTATCGTTTTGACCACTAAACAAACAGTTTGACAAACATAGTTTGGCTTAAAATCTTACTCCACTTCTCTGCTTCTCAAAGGCGGAAACGCTTTTTAAATTGGGTCTACCGTTCTCGTGGGAGAGCGATTTAATTAACCCCTAACCTGCTCTTCACTAACAGCTCTCTGTGTCAATACTGATATTCCAAAACGATACCGTTGGCTAGGATACTCGCAGACGCTGCAGGGCCAAAATCATGAGGAGACACTCCTCCTACACCGTTAAGCTAGAAATGCTGTTCCAATATCAACAATTCCGCAACTGTCGCGATCGAGTTGTTTGCATAGAATTTTTGATATCTGATATCTACTTCTCTGCTACTCAAATCGGGAGTTTGGAGAAGAAATGATATTCACATCAAAAGTTACAGCAGTTTAAGTAAGAGCACCAAGATCATTTTCTGTAACATTTTGGCAAACAGTGTCCATTTTGACCAATACGTCAACAAGTTAGACAAAAAGTCAGAGTGTATGGGATATTCGTCTACTTCTCTGCTATTCATAGCTGTGTGCAGAATCAAAATATTCCATACGGAACTTACGGTACAGCTGTTTTTGGAACTGCATTACCACGTGTTTTTCAAACTTCCACAAACAACGTTCGTTTTGACCACTTTTGGAACGTTTTTGAGGAAAAAAGTCCGACAAGCTAAAATCTTCCCCTGCTTCTCTGCTCTTCAGAGACTAAGTCGGATTTCAAATCGGTGCAACCAATCTGTAACTATAGCCGTTTTCGTAACCCATCGCCTCTCTTTCAAGTGTCTGTAAATCATGTCAGCAGCAAGGCAATTCATTACTTTCCAAAACAACTATCGTTTTGACCACTAAACAAACAGTTTGACAAACATAGTTTGGCTTAAAATCTTACTCCACTTCTCTGCTTCTCAAAGGCGGAAACGCTTTTTAAATTGGGTCTACCGTTCTCGTGGGAGAGCGATTTAATTAACCCCTAACCTGCTCTTCACTAACAGCTCTCTGTGTCAATACTGATATTCCAAAACGATACCGTTGGCTAGGATACTCGCAGACGCTGCAGGGCCAAAATCATGAGGAGACACTCCTCCTACACCGTTAAGCTAGAAATGCCGTTCCAATATCAACAATTCCGCAACTGTCGCGATCGAGTTGTTTGCATAGAATTTTTGATATCTGTTATACTTGTTCCGTTATTCACTTTCTTGTCCTCTTTTTGTCCTCCATCCGCTTTCATTGGATTTCTCAAGATACTAAAGTGCCCCATTGTGACATCATCACTTCCAACTGACATTCTCTGTAAGTGAAATCAAGCTACCTTTGACACAAATCAGCTAATAACTCCACTTTGCAACCACTTAGACAAAACATTTTAAGTTCCCCAGCTTCGTCTACTTCTCTGCTACTCAAATCGGGAGTTTGGAGAAGAAATTATATTCACATCAAAAGTTACAGCAGTTTAAGTAAGAGCACCAAGATCATTTTCTGTAACATTTTGGCAAACAGTGTCCATTTTGACCAATACGTCAACAAGTTAGACAAAAAGTCAGAGTGTATGGGATATTCGTCTACTTCTCTGCTATTCATAGCTGTGTGCAGAATCAAAATATTCCATACGGAACTTACGGTACAGCTGTTTTTGGAACTGCATTACCACGTGTTTTTCAAACTTCCACAAACAACGTTCGTTTTGACCACTTTTGGAACGTTTTTGAGGAAAAAAGTCTGACAAGCTAAAATCTTCCCCTGCTTCTCTGCTCTTCAGAGACTAAGTCGGATTTCAAATCGGTGCAACCAATCTGTAACTATAGCCGTTTTCGTAACCCATCGCCTCTCTTTCAAGTGTCTGTAAATCATGTCAGCAGCAAGGCAATTCATTACTTTCCAAAACAACTATCGTTTTGACCACTAAACAAACAGTTTGACAAACATAGTTTGGCTTAAAATCTTACTCCACTTCTCTGCTTCTCAAAGGCGGAAACGCTTTTTAAATTGGGTCTACCGTTCTCGTGGGAGAGCGATTTAATTAACCCCTAACCTGCTCTTCACTAACAGCTCTCTGTGTCAATACTGATATTCCAAAACGATACCGTTGGCTAGGATACTCGCAGACGCTGCAGGGCCAAAATCATGAGGAGACACTCCTCCTACACCGTTAAGCTAGAAATGCTGTTCCAATATCAACAATTCCGCAACTGTCGCGATCGAGTTGTTTGCATAGAATTTTTGATATCTGATATCTACTTCTCTGCTACTCAAATCGGGAGTTTGGAGAAGAAATGATATTCACATCAAAAGTTACAGCAGTTTAAGTAAGAGCACCAAGATCATTTTCTGTAACATTTTGGCAAACAGTGTCCATTTTGACCAATACGTCAACAAGTTAGACAAAAAGTCAGAGTGTATGGGATATTCGTCTACTTCTCTGCTATTCATAGCTGTGTGCAGAATCAAAATATTCCATACGGAACTTACGGTACAGCTGTTTTTGTAACTGCATTACCACGTGTTTTTCAAACTTCCACAAACAACGTTCGTTTTGACCACTTTTGGAACGTTTTTGAGGAAAAAAGTCCGACAAGCTAAAATCTTCCCCTGCTTCTCTGCTCTTCAGAGACTAAGTCGGATTTCAAATCGGTGCAACCAATCTGTAACTATAGCCGTTTTCGTAACCCATCGCCTCTCTTTCAAGTGTCTGTAAATCATGTCAGCAGCAAGGCAATTCATTACTTTCCAAAACAACTATCGTTTTGACCACTAAACAAACCGTTTGACAAACATAGTTTGGCTTAAAATCTTACTCCACTTCTCTGCTTCTCAAAGTCGGAAACGCTTTTTAAATTGGGTCTACCGTTCTCGTGGGAGAGCGATTTAATTAACCCCTCACCTGCTCTTCACTAACAGCTCTCTGTGTCAATACTGATATTCCAAAACGATACCGTTGGCTAGGATACTCGCAGACGCTGCAGGGCCAAAATCATGAGGAGACACTCCTCCTACACCGTTAAGCTAGAAATGCTGTTCCAATATCAACAATTCCGCAACTGTCGCGATCGAGTTGTTTGCATAGAATTTTTGATATCTGATATCTACTTCTCTGCTACTCAAATCGGGAGTTTGGAGAAGAAATGATATTCACATCAAAAGTTACAGCAGTTTAAGTAAGAGCACCAAGATCATTTTCTGTAACATTTTGGCAAACAGTGTCCATTTTGACCAATACGTCAACAAGTTAGACAAAAAGTCAGAGTGTATGGGATATTCGTCTACTTCTCTGCTATTCATAGCTGTGTGCAGAATCAAAATATTCCATACGGAACTTACGGTACAGCTGTTTTTGTAACTGCATTACCACGTGTTTTTCAAACTTCCACAAACAACGTTCGTTTTGACCACTTTCGGAACGTTTTTGAGGAAAAAAGTCCGACAAGCTAAAATCTTCCCCTGCTTCTCTGCTCTTCAGAGACTAAGTCGGATTTCAAATCGGTGCAACCAATCTGTAACTATAGCCGTTTTCGTAACCCATCGCCTCTCTTTCAAGTGTCTGTAAATCATGTCAGCAGCAAGGCAATTCATTACTTTCCAAAACAACTATCGTTTTGACCACTAAACAAACAGTTTGACAAACATAGTTTGGCTTAAAATCTTACTCCACTTCTCTGCTTCTCAAAGGCGGAAACGCTTTTTAAATTTGGTCTACCGTTCTCGTGGGAGAGCGATTTAATTAACCCCTAACCTGCTCTTCACTAACAGCTCTCTGTGTCAATACTGATATTCCAAAACGATACCGTTGGCTAGGATACTCGCAGACGCTGCAGGGCCAAAATCATGAGGAGACACTCCTCCTACACCGTTAAGCTAGAAATGCCGTTCCAATATCAACAATTCCGCAACTGTCGCGATCGAGTTGTTTGCATAGAATTTTTGATATCTGTTATACTTGTTCCGTTATTCACTTTCTTGTCCTCTTTTTGTCCTCCATCCGCTTTCATTGGATTTCTCAAGATACTAAAGTGCCCCATTGTGACATCATCACTTCCAACTGACATTCTCTGTAAGTGAAATCAAGCTACCTTTGACACAAATCAGCTAATAACTCCACTTTGCAACCACTTAGACAAAACATTTCAAGTTCCCCAGCTTCGTCTACTTCTCTGCTACTCAAATCGGGAGTTTGGAGAAGAAATGATATTCACATCAAAAGTTACAGCAGTTTAAGTAAGAGCACCAAGATCATTTTCTGTAACATTTTGGCAAACAGTGTCCATTTTGACCAATACGTCAACAAGTTAGACAAAAAGTCAGAGTGTATGGGATATTCGTCTACTTCTCTGCTATTCATAGCTGTGTGCAGAATCAAAATATTCCATACGGAACTTACGGTACAGCTGTTTTTGTAACTGCATTACCACGTGTTTTTCAAACTTCCACAAACAACGTTCGTTTTGACCACTTTTGGAACGTTTTTGAGGAAAAAAGTCCGACAAGCTAAAATCTTCCCCTGCTTCTCTGCTCTTCAGAGACTAAGTCGGATTTCAAATCGGTGCAACCAATCTGTAACTATAGCCGTTTTCGTAACCCATCGCCTCTCTTTCAAGTGTCTGTAAATCATGTCAGCAGCAAGGCAATTCATTACTTTCCAAAACAACTATCGTTTTGACCACTAAACAAACAGTTTGACAAACATAGTTTGGCTTAAAATCTTACTCCACTTCTCTGCTTCTCAAAGGCGGAAACGCTTTTTAAATTGGGTCTACCGTTCTCGTGGGAGAGCGATTTAATTAACCCCTAACCTGCTCTTCACTAACAGCTCTCTGTGTCAATACTGATATTCCAAAACGATACCGTTGGCTAGGATACTCGCAGACGCTGCAGGGCCAAAATCATGAGGAGACACTTCTCCTACACCGTTAAGCTAGAAATGCCGTTCCAATATCAACAATTCCGCAACTGTCGCGATCGAGTTGTTTGCATAGAATTTTTGATATCTGTTATACTTGTTCCGTTATTCACTTTCTTGTCCTCTTTTTGTCCTCCATCCGCTTTCATTGGATTTCTCAAGATACTAAAGTGCCCCATTGTGACATCATCACTTCCAACTGACATTCTCTGTAAGTGAAATCAAGCTACCTTTGACACAAATCAGCTAATAACTCCACTTTGCAACCACTTAGACAAAACATTTCAAGTTCCCCAGCTTCGTCTACTTCTCTGCTACTCAAATCGGGAGTTTGGAGAAGAAATGATATTCACATCAAAAGTTACAGCAGTTTAAGTAAGAGCACCAAGATCATTTTCTGTAACATTTTGGCAAACAGTGTCCATTTTGACCAATACGTCAACAAGTTAGACAAAAAGTCAGAGTGTATGGGATATTCGTCTACTTCTCTGCTATTCATAGCTGTGTGCAGAATCAAAATATTCCATACGGAACTTACGGTACAGCTGTTTTTGTAACTGCATTACCACGTGTTTTTCAAACTTCCACAAACAACGTTCGTTTTGACCACTTTTGGAACGTTTTTGAGGAAAAAAGTCCGACAAGCTAAAATCTTCCCCTGCTTCTCTGCTCTTCAGAGACTAAGTCGGATTTCAAATCGGTGCAACCAATCTGTAACTATAGCCGTTTTCGTAACCCATCGCCTCTCTTTCAAGTGTCTGTAAATCATGTCAGCAGCAAGGCAATTCATTACTTTCCAAAACAACTATCGTTTTGACCACTAAACAAACAGTTTGACAAACATAGTTTGGCTTAAAATCTTACTCCACTTCTCTGCTTCTCAAAGGCGGAAACGCTTTTTAAATTGGGTCTACCGTTCTCGTGGGAGAGCGATTTAATTAACCCCTAACCTGCTCTTCACTAACAGCTCTCTGTGTCAATACTGATATTCCAAAACGATACCGTTGGCTAGGATACTCGCAGACGCTGCAGGGCCAAAATCATGAGGAGACACTTCTCCTACACCGTTAAGCTAGAAATGCCGTTCCAATATCAACAATTCCGCAACTGTCGCGATCGAGTTGTTTGCATAGAATTTTTGATATCTGTTATACTTGTTCCGTTATTCACTTTCTTGTCCTCTTTTTGTCCTCCATCCGCTTTCATTGGATTTCTCAAGATACTAAAGTGCCCCATTGTGACATCATCACTTCCAACTGACATTCTCTGTAAGTGAAATCAAGCTACCTTTGACACAAATCAGCTAATAACTCCACTTTGCAACCACTTAGACAAAACATTTTAAGTTCCCCAGCTTCGTCTACTTCTCTGCTACTCAAATCGGGAGTTTGGAGAAGAAATGATATTCACATCAAAAGTTACAGCAGTTTAAGTAAGAGCACCAAGATCATTTTCTGTAACATTTTGGCAAACAGTGTCCATTTTGACCAATACGTCAACAAGTTAGACAAAAAGTCAGAGTGTATGGGATATTCGTCTACTTCTCTGCTATTGATAGCTGTGTGCAGAATCAAAATATTCCATACGGAACTTACGGTACAGCTGTTTTTGTAACTGCATTACCACGTGTTTTTCAAACTTCCACAAACAACGTTCGTTTTGACCACTTTTGGAACGTTTTTGAGGAAAAAAGTCTGACAAGCTAAAATCTTCCCCTGCTTCTCTGCTCTTCAGAGACTAAGTCGGATTTCAAATCGGTGCAACCAATCTGTAACTATAGCCGTTTTCGTAACCCATCGCCTCTCTTTCAAGTGTCTGTAAATCATGTCAGCAGCAAGGCAATTCATTACTTTCCAAAACAACTATCGTTTTGACCACTAAACAAACCGTTTGACAAACATAGTTTGGCTTAAAATCTTACTCCACTTCTCTGCTTCTCAAAGTCGGAAACGCTTTTTAAATTGGGTCTACCGTTCTCGTGGGAGAGCGATTTAATTAACCCCTCACCTGCTCTTCACTAACAGCTCTCTGTGTCAATACTGATATTCCAAAACGATACCGTTGGCTAGGATACTCGCAGACGCTGCAGGGCCAAAATCATGAGGAGACACTCCTCCTACACCGTTAAGCTAGAAATGCTGTTCCAATATCAACAATTCCGCAACTGTCGCGATCGAGTTGTTTGCATAGAATTTTTGATATCTGATATCTACTTCTCTGCTACTCAAATCGGGAGTTTGGAGAAGAAATGATATTCACATCAAAAGTTACAGCAGTTTAAGTAAGAGCACCAAGATCATTTTCTGTAACATTTTGGCAAACAGTGTCCATTTTGACCAATACGTCAACAAGTTAGACAAAAAGTCAGAGTGTATGGGATATTCGTCTACTTCTCTGCTATTCATAGCTGTGTGCAGAATCAAAATATTCCATACGGAACTTACGGTACAGCTGTTTTTGTAACTGCATTACCACGTGTTTTTCAAACTTCCACAAACAACGTTCGTTTTGACCACTTTTGGAACGTTTTTGAGGAAAAAAGTCTGACAAGCTAAAATCTTCCCCTGCTTCTCTGCTCTTCAGAGACTAAGTCGGATTTCAAATCGGTGCAACCAATCTGTAACTATAGCCGTTTTCGTAACCCATCGCCTCTCTTTCAAGTGTCTGTAAATCATGTCAGCAGCAAGGCAATTCATTACTTTCCAAAACAACTATCGTTTTGACCACTAAACAAACCGTTTGACAAACATAGTTTGGCTTAAAATCTTACTCCACTTCTCTGCTTCTCAAAGTCGGAAACGCTTTTTAAATTGGGTCTACCGTTCTCGTGGGAGAGCGATTTAATTAACCCCTCACCTGCTCTTCACTAACAGCTCTCTGTGTCAATACTGATATTCCAAAACGATACCGTTGGCTAGGATACTCGCAGACGCTGCAGGGCCAAAATCATGAGGAGACACTCCTCCTACACCGTTAAGCTAGAAATGCTGTTCCAATATCAACAATTCCGCAACTGTCGCGATCGAGTTGTTTGCATAGAATTTTTGATATCTGATATCTACTTCTCTGCTACTCAAATCGGGAGTTTGGAGAAGAAATGATATTCACATCAAAAGTTACAGCAGTTTAAGTAAGAGCACCAAGATCATTTTCTGTAACATTTTGGCAAACAGTGTCCATTTTGACCAATACGTCAAATAGGTTGGACAAAAAGTCAGAGTGTATGGGATATTCGTCTACTTCTCTGCTATTCATAGCTGTGTGCAGAATCAAAATATTCCATACGGAACTTACGGTACAGCTGTTTTTGTAACTGCATTACCACGTGTTTTTCAAACTTCCACAAACAACGTTCGTTTTGACCACTTTTGGAACGTTTTTGAGGAAAAAAGTCCGACAAGCTAAAATCTTCCCCTGCTTCTCTGCTCTTCAGAGACTAAGTCGGATTTCAAATCGGTGCAACCAATCTGTAACTATAGCCGTTTTCGTAACCCATCGCCTCTCTTTCAAGTGTCTGTAAATCATGTCAGCAGCAAGGCAATTCATTACTTTCCAAAACAACTATCGTTTTGACCACTAAACAAACAGTTTGACAAACATAGTTTGGCTTAAAATCTTACTCCACTTCTCTGCTTCTCAAAGGCGGAAACGCTTTTTAAATTGGGTCTACCGTTCTCGTGGGAGAGCGATTTAATTAACCCCTAACCTGCTCTTCACTAACAGCTCTCTGTGTCAATACTGATATTCCAAAATGATACCGTTGGCTAGGATACTCGCAGACGCTGCAGGGCCAAAATCATGAGGAGACACTCCTCCTACACCGTTAAGCTAGAAATGCCGTTCCAATATCAACAATTCCGCAACTGTCGCGATCGAGTTGTTTGCATAGAATTTTTGATATCTGTTATACTTGTTCCGTTATTCACTTTCTTGTCCTCTTTTTGTCCTCCATCCGCTTTCATTGGATTTCTCAAGATACTAAAGTGCCCCATTGTGACATCATCACTTCCAACTGACATTCTCTGTAAGTGAAATCAAGCTACCTTTGACACAAATCAGCTAATAACTCCACTTTGCAACCACTTAGACAAAACATTTTAAGTTCCCCAGCTTCGTCTACTTCTCTGCTACTCAAATCGGGAGTTTGGAGAAGAAATTATATTCACATCAAAAGTTACAGCAGTTTAAGTAAGAGCACCAAGATCATTTTCTGTAACATTTTGGCAAACAGTGTCCATTTTGACCAATACGTCAACAAGTTAGACAAAAAGTCAGAGTGTATGGGATATTCGTCTACTTCTCTGCTATTCATAGCTGTGTGCAGAATCAAAATATTCCATACGGAACTTACGGTACAGCTGTTTTTGGAACTGCATTACCACGTGTTTTTCAAACTTCCACAAACAACGTTCGTTTTGACCACTTTTGGAACGTTTTTGAGGAAAAAAGTCTGACAAGCTAAAATCTTCCCCTGCTTCTCTGCTCTTCAGAGACTAAGTCGGATTTCAAATCGGTGCAACCAATCTGTAACTATAGCCGTTTTCGTAACCCATCGCCTCTCTTTCAAGTGTCTGTAAATCATGTCAGCAGCAAGGCAATTCATTACTTTCCAAAACAACTATCGTTTTGACCACTAAACAAACAGTTTGACAAACATAGTTTGGCTTAAAATCTTACTCCACTTCTCTGCTTCTCAAAGGCGGAAACGCTTTTTAAATTGGGTCTACCGTTCTCGTGGGAGAGCGATTTAATTAACCCCTCACCTGCTCTTCACTAACAGCTCTCTGTGTCAATACTGATATTCCAAAACGATACCGTTGGCTAGGATACTCGCAGACGCTGCAGGGCCAAAATCATGAGGAGACACTCCTCCTACACCGTTAAGCTAGAAATGCTGTTCCAATATCAACAATTCCGCAACTGTCGCGATCGAGTTGTTTGCATAGAATTTTTGATATCTGATATCTACTTCTCTGCTACTCAAATCGGGAGTTTGGAGAAGAAATGATATTCACATCAAAAGTTACAGCAGTTTAAGTAAGAGCACCAAGATCATTTTCTGTAACATTTTGGCAAACAGTGTCCATTTTGACCAATACGTCAACAAGTTAGACAAAAAGTCAGAGTGTATGGGATATTCGTCTACTTCTCTGCTATTCATAGCTGTGTGCAGAATCAAAATATTCCATACGGAACTTACGGTACAGCTGTTTTTGTAACTGCATTACCACGTGTTTTTCAAACTTCCACAAACAACGTTCGTTTTGACCACTTTTGGAACGTTTTTGAGGAAAAAAGTCCGACAAGCTAAAATCTTCCCCTGCTTCTCTGCTCTTCAGAGACTAAGTCGGATTTCAAATCGGTGCAACCAATCTGTAACTATAGCCGTTTTCGTAACCCATCGCCTCTCTTTCAAGTGTCTGTAAATCATGTCAGCAGCAAGGCAATTCATTACTTTCCAAAACAACTATCGTTTTGACCACTAAACAAACCGTTTGACAAACATAGTTTGGCTTAAAATCTTACTCCACTTCTCTGCTTCTCAAAGTCGGAAACGCTTTTTAAATTGGGTCTACCGTTCTCGTGGGAGAGCGATTTAATTAACCCCTCACCTGCTCTTCACTAACAGCTCTCTGTGTCAATACTGATATTCCAAAACGATACCGTTGGCTAGGATACTCGCAGACGCTGCAGGGCCAAAATCATGAGGAGACACTCCTCCTACACCGTTAAGCTAGAAATGCTGTTCCAATATCAACAATTCCGCAACTGTCGCGATCGAGTTGTTTGCATAGAATTTTTGATATCTGATATCTACTTCTCTGCTACTCAAATCGGGAGTTTGGAGAAGAAATGATATTCACATCAAAAGTTAAAGCAGTTTAAGTAAGAGCACCAAGATCATTTTCTGTAACATTTTGGCAAACAGTGTCCATTTTGACCAATACGTCAACAAGTTAGACAAAAAGTCAGAGTGTATGGGATATTCGTCTACTTCTCTGCTATTCATAGCTGTGTGCAGAATCAAAATATTCCATACGGAACTTACGGTACAGCTGTTTTTGTAACTGCATTACCACGTGTTTTTCAAACTTCCACAAACAACGTTCGTTTTGACCACTTTCGGAACGTTTTTGAGGAAAAAAGTCCGACAAGCTAAAATCTTCCCCTGCTTCTCTGCTCTTCAGAGACTAAGTCGGATTTCAAATCGGTGCAACCAATCTGTAACTATAGCCGTTTTCGTAACCCATCGCCTCTCTTTCAAGTGTCTGTAAATCATGTCAGCAGCAAGGCAATTCATTACTTTCCAAAACAACTATCGTTTTGACCACTAAACAAACAGTTTGACAAACATAGTTTGGCTTAAAATCTTACTCCACTTCTCTGCTTCTCAAAGGCGGAAACGCTTTTTAAATTTGGTCTACCGTTCTCGTGGGAGAGCGATTTAATTAACCCCTAACCTGCTCTTCACTAACAGCTCTCTGTGTCAATACTGATATTCCAAAACGATACCGTTGGCTAGGATACTCGCAGACGCTGCAGGGCCAAAATCATGAGGAGACACTCCTCCTACACCGTTAAGCTAGAAATGCCGTTCCAATATCAACAATTCCGCAACTGTCGCGATCGAGTTGTTTGCATAGAATTTTTGATATCTGTTATACTTGTTCCGTTATTCACTTTCTTGTCCTCTTTTTGTCCTCCATCCGCTTTCATTGGATTTCTCAAGATACTAAAGTGCCCCATTGTGACATCATCACTTCCAACTGACATTCTCTGTAAGTGAAATCAAGCTACCTTTGACACAAATCAGCTAATAACTCCACTTTGCAACCACTTAGACAAAACATTTCAAGTTCCCCAGCTTCGCCTACTTCTCTGCTACTCAAATCGGGAGTTTGGAGAAGAAATGATATTCACATCAAAAGTTACAGCAGTTTAAGTAAGAGCACCAAGATCATTTTCTGTAACATTTTGGCAAACAGTGTCCATTTTGACCAATACGTCAACAAGTTAGACAAAAAGTCAGAGTGTATGGGATATTCGTCTACTTCTCTGCTATTCATAGCTGTGTGCAGAATCAAAATATTCCATACGGAACTTACGGTACAGCTGTTTTTGTAACTGCATTACCACGTGTTTTTCAAACTTCCACAAACAACGTTCGTTTTGACCACTTTTGGAACGTTTTTGAGGAAAAAAGTCCGACAAGCTAAAATCTTCCCCTGCTTCTCTGCTCTTCAGAGACTAAGTCGGATTTCAAATCGGTGCAACCAATCTGTAACTATAGCCGTTTTCGTAACCCATCGCCTCTCTTTCAAGTGTCTGTAAATCATGTCAGCAGCAAGGCAATTCATTACTTTCCAAAACAACTATCGTTTTGACCACTAAACAAACAGTTTGACAAACATAGTTTGGCTTAAAATCTTACTCCACTTCTCTGCTTCTCAAAGGCGGAAACGCTTTTTAAATTGGGTCTACCGTTCTCGTGGGAGAGCGATTTAATTAACCCCTAACCTGCTCTTCACTAACAGCTCTCTGTGTCAATACTGATATTCCAAAACGATACCGTTGGCTAGGATACTCGCAGACGCTGCAGGGCCAAAATCATGAGGAGACACTTCTCCTACACCGTTAAGCTAGAAATGCCGTTCCAATATCAACAATTCCGCAACTGTCGCGATCGAGTTGTTTGCATAGAATTTTTGATATCTGTTATACTTGTTCCGTTATTCACTTTCTTGTCCTCTTTTTGTCCTCCATCCGCTTTCATTGGATTTCTCAAGATACTAAAGTGCCCCATTGTGACATCATCACTTCCAACTGACATTCTCTGCAAGTGAAATCAAGCTACCTTTGACACAAATCAGCTAATAACTCCACTTTGCAACCACTTAGACAAAACATTTTAAGTTCCCCAGCTTCGTCTACTTCTCTGCTACTCAAATCGGGAGTTTGGAGAAGAAATGATATTCACATCAAAAGTTACAGCAGTTTAAGTAAGAGCACCAAGATCATTTTCTGTAACATTTTGGCAAACAGTGTCCATTTTGACCAATACGTCAACAAGTTAGACAAAAAGTCAGAGTGTATGGGATATTCGTCTACTTCTCTGCTATTGATAGCTGTGTGCAGAATCAAAATATTCCATACGGAACTTACGGTACAGCTGTTTTTGTAACTGCATTACCACGTGTTTTTCAAACTTCCACAAACAACGTTCGTTTTGACCACTTTCGGAACGTTTTTGAGGAAAAAAGTCCGACAAGCTAAAATCTTCCCCTGCTTCTCTGCTCTTCAGAGACTAAGTCGGATTTCAAATCGGTGCAACCAATCTGTAACTATAGCCGTTTTTGTAACCCATCGCCTCTCTTTCAAGTGTCTGTAAATCATGTCAGCAGCAAGGCAATTCATTACTTTCCAAAACAACTATCGTTTTGACCACTAAACAAACAGTTTGACAAACATAGTTTGGCTTAAAATCTTACTCCACTTCTCTGCTTCTCAAAGGCGGAAACGCTTTTTAAATTTGGTCTACCGTTCTCGTGGGAGAGCGATTTAATTAACCCCTAACCTGCTCTTCACTAACAGCTCTCTGTGTCAATACTGATATTCCAAAACGATACCGTTGGCTAGGATACTCGCAGACGCTGCAGGGCCAAAATCATGAGGAGACACTCCTCCTACACCGTTAAGCTAGAAATGCCGTTCCAATATCAACAATTCCGCAACTGTCGCGATCGAGTTGTTTGCATAGAATTTTTGATATCTGTTATACTTGTTCCGTTATTCACTTTCTTGTCCTCTTTTTGTCCTCCATCCGCTTTCATTGGATTTCTCAAGATACTAAAGTGCCCCATTGTGACATCATCACTTCCAACTGACATTCTCTGTAAGTGAAATCAAGCTACCTTTGACACAAATCAGCTAATAACTCCACTTTGCAACCACTTAGACAAAACATTTCAAGTTCCCCAGCTTCGTCTACTTCTCTGCTACTCAAATCGGGAGTTTGGAGAAGAAATGATATTCACATCAAAAGTTACAGCAGTTTAAGTAAGAGCACCAAGATCATTTTCTGTAACATTTTGGCAAACAGTGTCCATTTTGACCAATACGTCAACAAGTTAGACAAAAAGTCAGAGTGTATGGGATATTCGTCTACTTCTCTGCTATTGATAGCTGTGTGCAGAATCAAAATATTCCATACGGAACTTACGGTACAGCTGTTTTTGTAACTGCATTACCACGTGTTTTTCAAACTTCCACAAACAACGTTCGTTTTGACCACTTTCGGAACGTTTTTGAGGAAAAAAGTCCGACAAGCTAAAATCTTCCCCTGCTTCTCTGCTCTTCAGAGACTAAGTCGGATTTCAAATCGGTGCAACCAATCTGTAACTATAGCCGTTTTTGTAACCCATCGCCTCTCTTTCAAGTGTCTGTAAATTATGTCAGCAGCAAGGCAATTCATTACTTTCCAAAACAACTATCGTTTTGACCACTAAACAAACAGTTTGACAAACATAGTTTGGCTTAAAATCTTACTCCACTTCTCTGCTTCTCAAAGGCGGAAACGCTTTTTAAATTTGGTCTACCGTTCTCGTGGGAGAGCGATTTAATTAACCCCTAACCTGCTCTTCACTAACAGCTCTCTGTGTCAATACTGATATTCCAAAACGATACCGTTGGCTAGGATACTCGCAGACGCTGCAGGGCCAAAATCATGAGGAGACACTCCTCCTACACCGTTAAGCTAGAAATGCCGTTCCAATATCAACAATTCCGCAACTGTCGCGATCGAGTTGTTTGCATAGAATTTTTGATATCTGTTATACTTGTTCCGTTATTCACTTTCTTGTCCTCTTTTTGTCCTCCATCCGCTTTCATTGGATTTCTCAAGATACTAAAGTGCCCCATTGTGACATCATCACTTCCAACTGACATTCTCTGTAAGTGAAATCAAGCTACCTTTGACACAAATCAGCTAATAACTCCACTTTGCAACCACTTAGACAAAACATTTCAAGTTCCCCAGCTTCGTCTACTTCTCTGCTACTCAAATCGGGAGTTTGGAGAAGAAATGATATTCACATCAAAAGTTACAGCAGTTTAAGTATGAGCACCAAGATCATTTTCTGTAACATTTTGGCAAACAGTGTCCATTTTGACCAATACGTCAACAAGTTAGACAAAAAGTCAGAGTGTATGGGATATTCGTCTACTTCTCTGCTATTCATAGCTGTGTGCAGAATCAAAATATTCCATACGGAACTTACGGTACAGCTGTTTTTGTAACTGCATTACCACGTGTTTTTCAAACTTCCACAAACAACGTTCGTTTTGACCACTTTTGGAACGTTTTTGAGGAAAAAAGTCCGACAAGCTAAAATCTTCCCCTGCTTCTCTGCTCTTCAGAGACTAAGTCGGATTTCAAATCGGTGCAACCAATCTGTAACTATAGCCGTTTTCGTAACCCATCGCCTCTCTTTCAAGTGTCTGTAAATCATGTCAGCAGCAAGGCAATTCATTACTTTCCAAAACAACTATCGTTTTGACCACTAAACAAACAGTTTGACAAACATAGTTTGGCTTAAAATCTTACTCCACTTCTCTGCTTCTCAAAGGCGGAAACGCTTTTTAAATTGGGTCTACCGTTCTCGTGGGAGAGCGATTTAATTAACCCCTAACCTGCTCTTCACTAACAGCTCTCTGTGTCAATACTGATATTCCAAAACGATACCGTTGGCTAGGATACTCGCAGACGCTGCAGGGCCAAAATCATGAGGAGACACTTCTCCTACACCGTTAAGCTAGAAATGCCGTTCCAATATCAACAATTCCGCAACTGTCGCGATCGAGTTGTTTGCATAGAATTTTTGATATCTGTTATACTTGTTCCGTTATTCACTTTCTTGTCCTCTTTTTGTCCTCCATCCGCTTTCATTGGATTTCTCAAGATACTAAAGTGCCCCATTGTGACATCATCACTTCCAACTGACATTCTCTGTAAGTGAAATCAAGCTACCTTTGACACAAATCAGCTAATAACTCCACTTTGCAACCACTTAGACAAATCATTTTAAGTTCCCCAGCTTCGTCTACTTCTCTGCTACTCAAATCGGGAGTTTGGAGAAGAAATGATATTCACATCAAAAGTTACAGCAGTTTAAGTAAGAGCACCAAGATCATTTTCTGTAACATTTTGGCAAACAGTGTCCATTTTGACCAATACGTCAACAAGTTAGACAAAAAGTCAGAGTGTATGGGATATTCGTCTACTTCTCTGCTATTGATAGCTGTGTGCAGAATCAAAATATTCCATACGGAACTTACGGTACAGCTGTTTTTGTAACTGCATTACCACGTGTTTTTCAAACTTCCACAAACAACGTTCGTTTTGACCACTTTTGGAACGTTTTTGAGGAAAAAAGTCTGACAAGCTAAAATCTTCCCCTGCTTCTCTGCTCTTCAGAGACTAAGTCGGATTTCAAATCGGTGCAACCAATCTGTAACTATAGCCGTTTTCGTAACCCATCGCCTCTCTTTCAAGTGTCTGTAAATCATGTCAGCAGCAAGGCAATTCATTACTTTCCAAAACAACTATCGTTTTGACCACTAAACAAACCGTTTGACAAACATAGTTTGGCTTAAAATCTTACTCCACTTCTCTGCTTCTCAAAGTCGGAAACGCTTTTTAAATTGGGTCTACCGTTCTCGTGGGAGAGCGATTTAATTAACCCCTCACCTGCTCTTCACTAACAGCTCTCTGTGTCAATACTGATATTCCAAAACGATACCGTTGGCTAGGATACTCGCAGACGCTGCAGGGCCAAAATCATGAGGAGACACTCCTCCTACACCGTTAAGCTAGAAATGCTGTTCCAATATCAACAATTCCGCAACTGTCGCGATCGAGTTGTTTGCATAGAATTTTTGATATCTGATATCTACTTCTCTGCTACTCAAATCGGGAGTTTGGAGAAGAAATGATATTCACATCAAAAGTTACAGCAGTTTAACAGATGTTATTGCGGGTGTAGCGAAATGCTTGTGCTTCTAGTTCCGACAGTGCAGCAATATCTAACAAGTAATATCTAACATTCGCAACAAATACCTAATACACACATTTAATTAAATTAATGGAATTAAGAATATATGGATGAGCAATGTCAGAGTGGCATAGACTAAGATACAGTAGAATTTTACAGAATACAGTCTATACAGTGCCTTGCGAAAGTATTCGGCCCCCTTGAACTTTGCGACCTTTTGCCACATTTCAGGCTTCAAACATAAAGATATAAAACTGTATTTTTTTGTGAAGAATCAACAACAAGTGGGACAAAATCATGAAGTGGAACGACATTTATTGGATATTTCCAACTTTTTTAACAAATCAAAAACTAGAAAAATTGGGCATGCAAAATTATTCAGCCCCCTTAAGTTAATACTTTGTAGCGCCACCTTTTGCTGCGATTACAGCTGTAAGTCGCTTGGGGTATGTCTCTATCAGTTTTGCACATCGAGAGACTGACATTTTTTCCCATTCCTCCTTGCAAAACAGCTCAAGCTCAGTGAGGTTGGATGGAGAGCATTTGTGAACAGCAGTTTTCAGTTCTTTCCACAGATTCTCGATTGGATTCAGGTCTGGACTTTGACTTGGCCATTCTAACACCTGGATATGTTTATTTTTGAACCATTGTAGATTTTGCTTTATGTTTTGGATCATTGTCTTGTTGGAAGACAAATCTCCGTCCCAGTCTCAGGTCTTTTGCAGACTCCATCAGGTTTTCTTCCAGAATGGTCCTGTATTTGGCTCCCCTCATCTTCCCATCAATTTTAACCATCTTCCCTGTCCCTGCTGAAGACAAATCTCCGTCCCAGTCTCAGGTCTTTTGCAGACTCCATCAGGTTTTCTTCCAGAATGGTCCTGTATTTGGCTCCATTCATCTTCCCATCAATTTTAACCATCTTCCCTGTCCCTGCTGAAGAAAAGCAGGCCCAAACCATGATGCTGCCACCACCATGTTTGACAGTGGGGATGGTGTGTTCAGCTGTGTTGCTTTTACGCAAAACATAACGTTTTGCATTGTTGCCAAAAAGTTCAATTTTGGTTTCATCTGACCAGAGCACCTTCTTCCACATGTTTGGTGGCTTGTGGCAAACTTTAAACAACACTTTTTATGGATATCTTTAAGAAATGGCTTTCTTCTTGCCACTCTTCCATAAAGGCCAGATTTGTGCAATATACGACTGATTGTTGTCCTATGGACAGAGTCTCCCACCTTAGCTGTAGATCTCTGCAGTTCATCCAGAGAGATCATGGGTCTCTTGGCTGCATCTCTGATCAGTCTTCTCCTTGTATGAGCTGAAAGTTTAGAGGGACGGCCAGGTCTTGGTAGATTTGCAGTGGTCTGATACTCCTTCCATTTCAATATTATCGCTTGCACAGTGCTCCTTGGGATGTTTAAAGCTTGGGAAATCTTTTTGTATCCAAATCCGGCTTCCCAACAGTATCTCGGACCTGCCTGGTGTGTTTCTTGTTCTTCATGATGCTCTCTGCGCTTTTAACGGACCTCTGAGACTATCACAGTGCAGGTGCATTTATACGGAGACTTGATTACACACAGGTGGATTGTATTTATCATCATTCGTCATTTAGGTCAACATTGGATCATTCAGAGATCCTCACTGAACTTCTGGAGAGAGTTTGCTGCACTGAAAGTAAAGGGGCTGAATCATTTTGCACGCCCAATTTTTCAGTTTTTGATTTGTTAAAAAAGTTTTAAATATCCAATAATTGTCGTTCCACCTCATGATTGTGTCCCACTTGTTGTTGATTCTTCACAAAAAAATACAGTTTTATATCTTTATGTTTGAAGCCTGAAATGTGGCAAAAGGTCGCAAAGTTCAAGGGGGCCGAATACTTTCGCAAGGCACTGTAATTACTTTGTCCATTCATTCTCACTGTTACCTGTTGAAACATGCTTCTGTAAAAGGCCCCTTCCATCAAAGGATAATTGTCTATCATAGGATATGAGGCCAGTGCGAAATGCAATAAATAAATGAGTCCATGGTGTGGCTTCCACTATAACAGGTGGAAATCCTGTACACTCACCATCACTTGTGTGGTTACAGTAAAAGTGGTGCTTTTCCCTGCTCAACCAATCACACAGCTGCTGGGTAGCTCTCATCTATTGCCATGGTAACCACATGTTAATATTCTGGGAGCATTTCTCTCTGACAAGAGACTGCTTAAAAAAATAAATAAATAAATAAATTTAAAAAAGCAGCATTTCGCTACACTACAAGCATTTCGCTACACTACAAGCATTTCGCTACACTCGCATTAACATCTGCTAACTATGTGTATGTGACAAATAAAATTTGATTTGATTTTTTATTTTTATTTTTTTACTCGCTACAGAAAATAAATCCATTGGATGTGCATTGGCAATTGGATGTGCATTGGCAATTATGCATTGGCAATGCATTATTGGGTCTCAATGGCATTCCGATACACTGCCGTAAAATTGCTGTAATTGTACAACACAATTTTAAAGTATTAGCTGTTTCTGCTGTATATTTACAGCAGCATACAGCATAATGATGGTGCATTGTGGAAAAATGTGGGCATGGAAAGAATCTCTTGCTCTTTAACATATTTTGAGGCCTGCCTTGTAAGAGGATATATTTTTTGCACCCTTTAGTGAGAATGGTGAACCCCACAGAATACAGTACCATACCGTGTTTTTGGAATCTAAAAGCATTTTCCTGTGCTGTCAGTAATTTACAGTAATTCAGTACCACCCCACAATACAGTACCATTCTCAAAAACCTTTTGAACACTAGTGGGTGCATGGTATTGTTTCTAGCTTATTAACATATTTTGAGGCTCATTATCTTGTAACAGGCTATATTTGTTGCACCCAATTTAACTGAAATGTGGTAGTAGTTCCCAAACAATTGAATGTATGTAGAAGACGGATCAGTGGCAGCAAATCTCAAATCTTAATGATTTGAGTGTTTTGTAATGTTATTTTGATGCATTTTGTCTACAAGTGCAAGTGATATAAATCAAAAATATATTATTTGGTAAACTGTAATGTATAATTACATAATTGCTGTAATTTTATTACAATACAATTTCATAATAAATTACTATTTTGCTGTATATTTACTGCAGCGTTCTGCAAAGTATGATGCATTGTGCCGACTTTGTCAGGGGAAAGTGAGTCCATGCAATGTATTATGTGACTTATTAAGGATCGGACCCTTTTTTTCAATTTTCGCATAAAATGACATACCCAAATCTAGCTGCCTCTACCTCAGGACCTGAAGCAAGGACATGCATATTCTTCATACCATTTGAAAATAAACACTTTGAAGTTTGTAGAAATGTGAAATGAATGTAAGAGAATATGACACATTAGATCTGGTAAAAGATAATACTAACAAAAAACATGCGTTTTATTTTTGTATTTGTTTTCATCTTTGAAATGCAAGAGAAAGGCCATAATATAAAATTGCAGTTTAGGCGTGTGTGTGCAAACTTTCATATTGATCCAGTGAAGCATTGCAATACTGGACAATATGTTGTTTCAAGTCTGCCCAAATGTGCAGAATTGGTAAATTGATACATTTTAAATTAAGTACATAACTATAGAGAATATACACAAATGATATGATAATACAACATTTAAGTTTACACACTCCCAGAAATGTCATACATGATGGATCATTAGCTTATACACTAACTTTCACACATGTACATGGCTGGGCGGTAGAACCCAGTTCCTATATTTAAATATAAAGATTGATTTTTTTTTAAACCTGACATGTTGGCTGGATTCACAACACGTGTAGCTTTAATTTAGTATCTTACATGTGTGATTTCATGAAAGTTAGATTTTTATAGGAATTTATTATAATTTGGCGCTCTGCATTTTCTCTGGCTTTTGGCCAAGTGGGACACATATCCCAGAGAGGTTATTAATCCTCTACGGGATCTGTGTTCCTATACCGGGACAGTTGAGCTAACATGCACTAATGTGATTAGCATGACAGTTGTAAATAACAAACTTTCCAGGACATTGACATGTCTTATATGACGAACTTTGTACGGCTAAAAATCAAGCTAGGCTTCCTCTATAGAAACAGGACATGTTTGTCCTCTATAAATAGAAGACACATTTTACAAGCTAATATCTGTTATAGATTATGGGGGTATTATCTACATGCATGCTATGGCATTCACACTTAAATCGCTGGATGCTACTTATCATTGCATACATAGGTTTATTACGGGTGCTAGCTACAGAACTCACCACTGTGTTTTATATCAAAATCTGGGTTGGTCTTCACTGTCAATGAGACAAGAACAACATGTTCTCGTGTTTGTCTATAAAGCACTTCTGAATAAACTACCTTCTTATTTATCATCCATCTGTAAATAGCCCACCCAATCTACCTACCTCATCCCCATACTGTTTTTATTTACTTTGCTGCTCTTTTGCACACCAGTATCACTACTTACACACCATCATCTGCTCATCTATCACTCCAGTCTTAATCTGCTAAACTGTAATTACTTTGCTACTATGGCCTATTTATTGCCATACCTCCTCATGCCATTTGCACACACTGTATATATACTTTTTTTATGTGTTGACTGTACGCTTGTTCATTCCATGTAACTCTGTGTTGTTGTTTCTGTCACACTGCTTTGCTTTATCTTGGCCAGGTCGCAGTTGTAAATGAGAACTTGTTCTCAACTGGCCTACCTGGTTAAATAAAGGTGAAATAAAAAGTACACAAATCACTCGTCACCATCAGAATTATAGTTCCTAAAACCAGGTCTCAAGCATGGATTACACTTGCTGTCTTTTCCTGTTACACTCCTTGCCTATGGAATAGCCTGCACACTAAACTTAAACGTGAGACTCTTGTCCCCCTTGCTCATAGCAGGCTGTAGGAGACCACAGATCTGGGACCAGGCCGAAACATATTAACCTGTAAAAGAAAAGGGTTCATATTGAAACAAAAAGTATTGAATTCTTTGAATTCTTTAATTATAACTTTCAAAACAGAATTACTTTCCCATTGTTCCTCAGCTATAGTGTATGACATAACATTTTCTAGCTCTGAGTCTGTACTTTTGTAAAAATGTAAAAATGTAAAAAACAAGACCGAATCGAGCCAGTCGGTCACATCTCTTTTCTCTGTATATATCAATGATGTTGCTCTTGCTGCGGGCGATTCCCTGATCCACCTCTACGCAGACGACACCATTCTATATACTTCCGTCCCGTCCTTGGACACTGTGCTATCTAACCTCCAAACGAGCTTCAATGCCATACAACACTCCTTCCGTGGCCTCCAACTGCTCTTAAACGCTAGTAAAACCAAATGCATGCTTTTCAACCGTTCGCTGCCTGCACCCGCACGCCTGACTATCATCACCACCCTGGATGCTTCCGACCTTGAATATGTGGACATCTATAAGTACCTAGGTGTCTGGCTAGACTGTAAACTCTCCTTCCAGACTCATATTAAACATCTCCAATCGAAAATCAAATCTAGAGTCGGCTTTCTATTCCGCAACAAAGCCTCCTTCACTCACGCCGCCAAACTTACCCTAGTAAAACTGACTATCCTACCGATCCTCGACTTCAGCGATGTCATCTACAAAATCGCTTCCAACACTCTACTCAGCAAACTGGATGCAGTTTATCACAGTGCCATCCGTTTTGTCACTAAAGCACCTTATACCACCCACCACTGCGACCTGTATGCTCTAGTCGGCTGGCCCTCGCTACATATACGTCGCCAGACCCACTGGCTCCAGGTCATCTACAAGTTCACTGGTCACGATGGCAACACCCACCCGTAGCACGCGCTCCAGCAGGTGTATCTCACTGATCATCCCTAAAGCCAACACCTCATTTGGCCGCCTTTTGTTCCAGTTCTCTGCTGCCTGTGGCTGGAACGAATTGCAAAAATCGCTGAAGTTGGAGACTTTTATCTCCCTCACCAACTTCAAACATCTGCTATCTGAGCAGCTAACCGATCGCTGCAGCTGTACATAGTCTATCGGTAAATAGCCCACCCATTTTTACCTACCTCATCCCCATACTGTTTTTATTTATTTACTTTTCTGCTTTTTTGGACACCAATATCTCTACCTGTACATGACCATCTGATCATTTATCACTCCAGTGTTAATCTGCAAAATTGTAATTATTCGACTACCTCCTCATGCCTTTCGCACACAATGTATATAGACTCTCCTTTTTTTCTACTGTGTTATTGACTTGTTAATTGTTTACCCCATGTGTAACTCTGTGTTGTCTGTTCACACTACTATGCTTTATCTTGGCCAGGTCGCAGTTGCAAATGAGAACTTGTTCTCAACTAGCCTACCTGGTTAAATAAAGGTGAAATAAAAAATAAAAAAAATAAAAAATCTCTATGACCCTACCTCCAGTGGTACTTTGTGGTTTAGTACATTACCCTGCGTCACCACTTCATTGCTCCAGACCAGCGCAAGGGGAGTTAGAGCAATGATTATGCTTTTGGGTCCTCTTGTGTATCTAACTGACAATGAATGGGCAACATAAACCTAAATAGAAACAGATAATTGTGCATGAATTCAGTATTACTTACTAAAACTGTTGTTACTTTAAGGATTTTATTATGTTATTTTGCTCTTACTCTAGTACTGCCTGAGTGGCGCAATGGTCTAAGACACTTCATAGCAATGCAAGCTACATTTGCTGGTTTAATATTTGTGCTTGCCTCAACTGTGAGACCCACGAGATGACTGTAGGTTTTTGGTTTCTCTCCCTCTACAAACAGAAATAAATAATTCTAAATAACAAACTGGCTTTATTTACAAATTTGTAACAATGTCCCACCCCATGTTCAACAATGGCCTTTTTCTCGCTAATTTTACATGATTTGAAAACAAAATCATCTCCAAAATATATTTTTTAAACAAAGTGACTATTATTATTATTAATTTAGGACTATATAAAATCCAATTGGATATTCTCACAGATATATTATTAACCCTGTTATTAGCAGGACAATATATATTGATATGGCTCCCAAGTGACGCACAATGTGATTGCTTTGCAGTTCTCCCGCTGTATGCACTGAAAGCGTGCGAGGTTCAAGGCACAAGGGCAGGGGGCATGGGATGGGCCGCAGAGCCGTGCACAGAAAACAGACCTAGCCCATGGGGAAGGGAGTAGGGGTGGACCCTCGCCCCGCCACACTGGGTAGCACAGAGCAACACTTTAAGGAGCATTGCACTAATAATAATAACTAAGGAAACATTCCCGCTGTTCTAGCAGTTATCTGGACAATAGACTTGCCTAGATGGAGGGTAGGGGGAGAATTCTATCATCAAATGTATTTCTAAGTTAAGTATTATTATGATGTATCACATCTGACCATGATTGGGAGTCCCATAGGGCAGCGTACAATTTAGTTGTTTTTATTGTACCAGGCAAGTAGGAACAGTTTGTTAACGGCCTTGTTCGAACGACAGATTTTTACCTTGTCGGCTCGGGGATTCAATCTCTAATCAAATCAAAGTTTAGTTGTCACGTGCGCTGGATACAACAGGTGTAGACCTTACAGTGAAATGCTTACTTACAGGCTCTAACCAACAGTGCAAAAAAGGTATTAGGTGAATAATAGGTAAGTAAATAAATTAAACAACAGGAAAAAGATTGAAAAATAACATTAGCGAGGCTATAACAGTAGCGAGGCTAAATACAGGCACCGATTAGTTGGGCTGATTGAGGTAGTATGTACATGTAGACATGGTTAAAGTGACTATGCATATATGATAAACAGAGAGTAGCAGTGGCGTATAAGAGGGGTTGGCGGGTGTTGGGTGGCGGGACACAATGCAGATAGCCAGGTTAGCCAATGTGCGGGGGCACTGGTTGGTTGGGCCAATTGAGTTAGTATGTACATTAATGTATAGTTAAACTGGGCCGTTCGCACTACCCTCTGTAGTGCCTTGCAGTCGGAGGCAGAGCAATTGCCGTACCAGGCAGTGATGCAACCAGGATGCTCTCGATGTTGCAGTTGTGGAACCTTTTGAGGATCTCAGGACCCATGCCAAATCTTTTTAGTTTCCTGGGGGGAAATAGGTTTTGTTGTGCCCTCTTCACGACTGTCTTGGTGTGTTTGGACAATTCTAGTTTGTAGGTGATGTGGACACCAAGGAACTTGAAGCTCTCAAACCTGCTCCACTACAGCCCCGTCGATGAAAATGGGGACGTGCTCGGTCCTCCTTTTCCTGTAGTCCACAATCATCTCCTTAGTCTTGGTTACGTTGAGGGATGGGTTGTTATTCTAGCACCACCCTGCCAGGTCTCTGACCTCCTCCCTGTAGACTGTCTCAATTTTGTCGGTGATCAGGCCTACTACTGATGTGTTGTCTGCAAACCAAAGGATGGTGTTGGAGTCGTGCCTGGCCATGCAGTCGTGGGTGAACAGGGAGCACGCACCCCTGGGGGGCTCCAGTGTTGAGGATCAGCGTGGCATATGTGTTGCTACCTACCCTCACCACCTGGGGGTGACCCGTCAGGAAGTCCAGGATCCTGTTGCAGAGGGAGGAGATGTTTAGTCCCAGGATCCTTAGCTTAGTGATGAGCTTTGAGGGTACTATGGTGTTGAATGCTGAGCTGTAGTCAATGAATAGCATTCTCACATAGGTGTTCATTTTCTCCAGTTGGGAAAGGGTATTGTGGAGTGCAATAGAGATTGCATCATCAGTGGATCTGTTGGGCGGTATGCAAATAGGAGTGGCTCTAGGGGTTCTGGGATAATGGTGTTGTGAGCCAACATGCATTTCAAAACACTTCATGGCTACGGACGTGAGTGCTATGGGTCTGTAGTCATTTTGGCAGGTTGCCTTCGTGTTCTTGGGCACAGGGACTATGGTGGTCTGCTTTGAAACATGTTGGTATTACAGACTCAATCAGGGACATGTTGAAAATGCCAGTGAAGACACTTGCCAGTTGGTCAGCACATGCCAGGAGCACACGTCCTGGTAATCTGTCTTGCCTTGCAGCCATGTAAATGTTGACCTGTTTAAATGTCTTACTCAAGTCGGCTACGGATAGCGTGATCACACAGTCGTCCGGAACAGCTGATGCTGTAGTCTGTAATAGTTTGTAAGCCCTCTCCAACATAAGACGAGCATCGGAGCCGGTGTAGTACAATTCAGTCTTAGCCCTGCATTGATGCTTTGCCTGTTTGATGGTTCGTCGGAGGGCATAGCGGGATTTCTTATAAGCTTCCGTGTTAGAGGCCTGCACCTTGAAAGTGGCAGTTCTACCCTTTAGCTACCCTTTAGCTCAGTGCGAATGTTGCCTGCAATCCATGACTTCTGGTTGGGGTATGTATGTACAGTCACTGATGCACCTATTGTTAAAGCCAGTGACTGATGTGGTGTACTCCTCGATGCCATCGGAAGAATCCCGGAACATGTTCCTGTCTGTGATTGCTAAACAGTCCTGTAGTTTAGCATCTGCTTCATCTGACCACTTTTTTATAGACCAAGTCACTGGTGCTTTAGTTTTTGCTTGTAAGCAGTAATCAGGAGGATAGAATTGTGGTCGGATTTACCAAATGGAGGGAGAGCTTTGTATGTGTCTCTGTGTGTGGAGTACAGGTGATCTAGATTTTTTTTTATCTGGTTTCCTGATTGCTTATTTCATTATACAGCTGACTGAGTGTGGTCTTAGTGCCAGCCTCCGTCTGTGGTGGTAAATAAACAGCCACGAAAAGTATAGCTGAAAACTCTCTAGGTAAGTACTGTGGCCTGCAATTTATCACAAGATATTCTACTTCAACACCAGCACCAGCTGGTGTTAACAAATATGCACAGACCTCTCCCACTTGTGTGTGTGCTGTTCTATCTTGCCGGTGCAGTGTATGTCCCGCTAGCTGAAAATCCATGTCATCATTCAGCCACAATTCCGTAAAACATAAGATATTACGTTGTTTGATTTGCAGCGTTGTAGGATATTCGTGATCGTAACTCGTCTAATTTATTGTCCAATGATTGCACATCGGCAAGTAATATTGACGTTAACAGCAGCTTTCCCTCTCGCCTTCTGCGGATCCTAACAAGGCACCCTGCTCTGTGTCATCTGTACCAATCTAACAACATTTTGGTAACTTGAAAATGCTCTAACCACTAGGCTACCTGCCACCCCAAAATTGGCCCAGCTTTTCTCTCTCTCTAAAAACAGAAATTAATGTTTTGGCCTTTGCAAATATTATTTTGGCCTGTATTCAGATTACAATTGCTCACTTTCATTTTTTGGGAAATTAAATAACCTCAAATATCATTATATATTATCAAGTTGATGGCACAGTCATATAGCCCGGTACCTACATAAAGCTGAGTGGCTCACTCTTTCATGGCTTGTACCATGTACCAACATTCTTTCTGATAGTCTATAAATACATGTTTTTGGTTACCCTGACCTGGACACCATGTACAGTATTATAATAGTCCATTATGGATATAGACAATATACCTTGACCAACACCTCTCTGTATTTTGAAACTTTGTGGATGGGGGCTCCTGCAGTGCAAAATGAATTGCTACAGATGCAGGTTTGATACACATGCTGGCCGCCACCGGGAGACCCATGAGGTGGCTTTTGGTTTTAACCTCTATAGAGAGTGTGGGACGCTATCCCAGGTGGGATGTTGTAGATTGCAGATTGCCAAATTCAAATTAAATTACTATAAATATTTAACTTTCATGAAATCACAAGTGTATTACATCAAAATAAAGCTTAACTTGTTGTTAATCCAGCCACCATGTCAGATTTCAAAAAGGCTTTAGGGTGAAAGCAAACCATGCGATTATCTGAGGACAGCGCTCAGCACACAAAACATTACATACAAGTTACCAGCCAAGTAGATTAGTCACGAAAGTCAGAAACAGCAATAAAATAAATAACTTACCTTTGATGATCTTCGTATGGTTGCACTCACAAGACTCCCAGGATTTGAAGCAATAGCATACAACTATTTTAGCACAGTTTCACGCTGCTCTGAGTCAAGCATGGGGACTGGTCTTGATAACTCAATGAGTCTTTTATTTTCACTGAATCTCTGAATTAGACTAGAATTAGAAAATTAGGGTGTAGGAATGTTATGCTCTTAGTGTAACCTTTATTTATCTAGGCAAGTCAGTTAAGAACCAAATCTTAATTACAAGGACAGCCTTCCCCTTCTCCCGGTCAGGAGTCTCACACGTACGACACAGGGATTCTTTAAGTAAATAGTACTGTACTCCCGACAGTCAAGTTGTACAGCGCCATATTTTATGTTCATCCTAACAGAAACCCAGCGGGTTTTTTGTGTTTCTTGGAATAGAAAAACCATAATATTAATAAAGCAAGTACCAGTCAAAAGTTTGGACACACCTACTCATTCCAGGGTTTGTCTTTATTTTGACTATTTTCTACATAGAATAATAGTGAGATACCACAACTATGAAATAACACACATGGAATATGTTAAAGGTTGAACCACTGTACATACTAGAGGTCGACCGATTAATCAGAATGGTCGATTAATTTGGGCCGATTTCAAGTTTTCATAACAATCAGAAATCGGTATTTTGGGCGCCGATTTCCGATAATTTTTTTAATTACAAAGAAAATGCTTTTTTTAGATACCTTTTATTTAACTTCTTGGATATAGGGGCGCTCTTTTAATTTTTGGATAAAAAAACGTTCCCGTTTTAAACAAGATATTTTGTCACGAAAAGATGCTCGACTATGCATATAATTGACAGCTGTGGAAAGAAAACACTCTGACATTTCCAAAACTTCAAAGATATTGTCTGTGAGTGCCACAGAACTGATGCTACAGGCGAAACCAAGATGAAATTTCAAACAGGAAGTGCCCCAGATTTTGAAGGTGCTGTGTTCCAATGTCTCCTTATATGGCTGTGAATGGGCCAGGAATGAGCTTACACTTTCTGTCCTTTCCCCAAGGTGTCTGCAGCATTGTGACGTATTTGTAGGCATATCATTGGAAGATTGACCATTTTACACTACATCTACCAGGTGCTCGCTTGGTGTCCTCCGTCGCAATTATTGCGTAATCTCCAGCTGCGTGTATTTTTCCGTTTGCTTCCGAGGAGAAACCCAACTGCCACGAATGATTTATCATCGAATAGATATGTGAAAAACACCTTGAGGATTGATTCTAAACAACGTTTGCCATGTTTCTGTCGATATTATGGAGTTAATTTGGAGAAAAAAAATGCCGTTGTAATGACTGAATTTTCGGGGTTTTTTCTTAGCCAAACGTGATGAACAAAACGAAGCGATTTCTCCTACACAAATAATCTTTTTGGAAAAAGTGAACATTTGCTATCTAACTGAGTCTCCTCATTGAAAACATCTGAAGTTCTTCAAAGGTAAATTATTTTATTTGAATGCTTTTCTTGTTTTTGTGAAAATGTTGCCTGCTGAATGCTAGGCTTAATGCTATGCTAGCTATCAATACTCTTACACAAATGCTTGTGTAGCTATGGTTGAAAAGCATACTTTGAAAATCTGAGATGACAGTGTTGTTAACAAAAGGCTAAGCTTGTGAGTGAATATATTTATTTCATTTAATTTGCTATTTTCATGAATAGTTAACGTTGCGTTATGGTAATGAGCTTGAGGCTATGATTACGCTCCCGGATACGAGATTGCTCAACGCAAGAAGTTAACTAGGCAAGTCAGTTAAGAACACATTCTTATTTTCAAAGACTGCCTAGGAACTATGGGTTAACTGCCTTGTTCAGGGGCAGAATGACAGATTTTCACCTTGTCAGCTCAGGGGTTCCAATCTTGCAACCGCACAGTTAAATAGTCCAACGCTCTAACCATTGCACTCCACGAGTAGGACTCTACGCGAATGCAGTAGAAGCCAAGGGAAATTGCTAGCTATAATTAAACTTATCTCATAAAAAACAATCAATCATAATCACTAGTTATAACTACTAATCCAGTTTAGCAGGTAATATTAACCAGGTTAAATTGTGTCATTTCTCTTGCGTTCATTGCATGCAGAGTCAGGGTATATGCAAGTTTGGGCTGCCTGGCTCATTGCGAACTAATTTGCCAGAATTTTACGTAATTATGACATACATTGAAGGTTGTGCAATGTAACAAGAATATTTAGACTTAGGGATGCCACCCGTTAGATAAAATACCGAACCGTTACGTATTTCACAGAAATAATAAATGTTTTGTTTTCGAAATGATAGTTTCCGGATTCGATCATATTATTGACCAAAGGCTCATATGTCTGTGTGTTATTATGTTATAATTAAGTCTGATTTGATAGAGCAGTCTGACTGAGCAGCAGTAGGCCCGTAATCATTCATTCAAACAGCACTTTCGTGAGATTTGCCAGCAGCTCTTCGCAAGCACAGTGCTGTTAATGACTTCAAGCCTATCAGCCCAATGGCTGGTGTAACCAATGTGAAATGGCTAGCTAGTTAGCTGGGAGTGTGCTAATACTGTTTCAAACATCACTCGCTTTTAGATTTGGAGTAGTTATTCCCCTTGCGCTGCAAGGGCCGCGGCTTTTGTGGAGTGATGGGTAACGATGCTTCGAGTGTGGCTGTTGTCAATGTGTTCCTGGTTCGAGCCCAGGTAGGGATAAGGAGGGGGACGGAAGCTATACTGTTACACTGGCAATACTATAGTGCCTATAAGAACATCCAATAGTCAAAGGTATATGAAATACAAATGGTATAGAGAGAAATAGTCCTATAAATACTATATTAACAACAACCTAAAACCTCTTACCTTGGAATATTGAAGTCTCATGTTAAAAGGAACCACTAACTTTCATATGTTCTCATGTTCTGAGCAAGGAACTTAAACGTTAGCTTTTTTTACATGGCACATATTTTACATGGCACACATTTTTTCATGGAACATATTACTTTCTTCTCCAACACTTTGTTTTTGCATTATTTAAATCAAATTGAACATGTTTCATTATTTATTTGAGGCTAAATTGATTTTATAGATGTTTTATATTAAGTTTAAAAAAAGTGTGCTCAAAGAAATAAAGGGAACACTTAAACAACACAATGTAACTCCAAGTCAATCACACTTCTGTGAAATCAAACTGTCCACTTAGGAAGCAACACTGATTGACACATGCTGTTGGGCAAATGGAATAGACAACAGGTGGAAATTATAGGCAATTAGCAAGACACCCCCCAATAAAGGAGTGGTTCTGCAGGTGGTGACCACAGACCACTTCTCAGTTCCTATGCTTCCTGGCTGATGTTTTGGTCACTTTAGAATGCTGGCAGTGCTTTCACTCTAGTGGTAGCATGAGACCGTGTCAACAACCCACACAAGTGGCTCAGGTAGTGCAGCTCATCCAGGATGGCACATCAATGTGAGCTGTGGCAAGAATGTTTGCTGTGTCTGTCAGCGTAGTGTCCAGAGCATGGAGGCACTACCAGGAGACAGGCCAGTACATCAGGAGACGTAGAGGAGGCTGTAGGAGGGAAACAACCCAGCAGCAGGACCGCTACCTCCGCCTTTGTGCAAGAAGGAGCAGGAGGAGCACTGCCAGAGCCCTGCAAACTGACCTCCAGCAGGCCACAAATGTGCACGTGTCTGCTCAAACGGACAGAAACAGACTCCATGAGGGTGGTATGAGGGCCCAACGTCCACAGGTGGGGGTTGTGCTTACAGCCCAACACCGTGCAGGACGTTTGGCATTTGCCAGAGAACAACAAGATTGGCAAATTCGCCACTGGCGCCCTGTGCTCTTCACAGATGAAAGCAGGTTCACACTGAGCACATGTGACAGACGTGACAGAGTCTGGAGACGCCGTGGAGAACGTTCTGCTGCCTGCAACATCCTCCAGCATGACCGGTTTGGCGGTGGGTCAGTCATGGTGTGGGGTGGAATTTCTTTGGGGGACAAGCACAGCCCTCCATGTGCTCGCCAGAGGTATCCTGACTGCCATTAGGTACCGAGATGGGATCCTCAGAACCCTTGTGAGACCATATGCTGGTGCGGTTGGCCCTGGGTTTCTCCTAATGCAAGACAATGCTAGACCTCATATGGCTGGAGTGTGTCAGCAGTTCCTGCAAGAGGAAGGCATTGATGCTATGGACTGGCCCACCCGTTCCCCAGACCTGAATCCAATTGAGCACATCTGGGACATCATGTCTCGCTCCATCCACCACCACAGACTGTCGCTCCATCCTTCACCACAGACTGTCCAGGAGTTGGCGGATGCTTTAGTCCAGGTCTGGGAGGAGATCCCTCAGGAGACCATCCGCCACCTCATCAGGAGCATGCCCAGGCGTTGTAGGGATGTCATACAGGCACGTGGAGGCCACACACACTACTCAGCCTCATTTGGACTTGTTTTAAGGACATTACATCAAAGTTGGATCAGCCTGTAGTATGGTTTTCTACTTTAATTTTGAGTGTGACTCCAAATCCAGACCTCCATGGGTTGATAAATATGATTTCCATTGATAATTTTTGTGTGATTTTGTTGTCAGCACTTTCAACTATGTGAAGAAAAAGTATTTAATAAGAATATTTAATTCATTCACATCTAGGATGTGTTATTTTAGTGTTCCCTTTATTTTTTGAGCAGTGTATTTATGCGTAGATGTCTTTCACTGTTGTCTCTCTGTTTAAAACCACTCGATCTGTCTATGGGGAGTGGTTTGATGTAAGTCTCTGGTTGTCCAACAGAGGTCACAATATCCTTAGTTGTAGGCCTCTTTAGTTTTGGAGTGTTTATTAGAATATACACTTCAGGTGTACTACATGGCAAATGTCCTAGACTACTTTCCAAGCACCGCTGCAGACTGAATGTTCTGGTTTAGTCTTTACCTTCATTCAGGTTGAGAGTTTGAGGGTCTTACCATTTTCAGCTATTTAGCCACAGCTCCACGTGGTCTGTTCTTGTAGTTTTAATAATTTCTACTTGTGGGCCGCGGCCTCACGTTCTCTGGTCTAATGTAAATGTCATTAGCGAGTCCTTTTAAGCACTCTGGCCTTGGAGGGCGTTCCGCCATGTTGACACGAACTCTGAGCTCACTTGGGCGTGGCTACTGAGTGGACACAAGTTTGCATGAAAGACAATTCTAATTTAGAAGGCTAAAATCACATTGCTATCTTCACAAGAGCATTCTCATATTTAATCATATAATTTTTACAACATTTAGATCTAAACCTGATATATACAGTGTGAAAGCTGTTAACCTCTCTAGGGTATGTGGGACGCTGGCCAACATCCAGTGAGATTGCAGAGCGCCAAATTCAAATACAGAAATACTCATTATAAAAATTCAGAAAAGATACAACTATTTTACATAGGTTTAAAGGTTAACTTCTTGTGAATCCAACCACGGTGTCAGATTTTGAAAATGCTTTACGGCGAAAGCATACCTTATAATTATTTGAGAACATAGCCCAGCAGACAAACAGTAACCAGCCAGGTAGAAGAGTTACACAAGTCAGAAATAAAGATGAAATGAATCACTTACCTTTGATGATCTTCATATGGTTGCACTCAGAAGACATTCATTTATTCAATAAATGTTCCTTTTGTTCGATAAAGTCTCTCTTTATATCCGAAAACTTTTTGTTTTGTTCGCGTTTTCTTCAGTAATCAGTAATTCAGTAAAGTAGGCCGCTCCAGGACCTTGAGATGCTTCTTACGGAGCCACTCCTTAGTTGCCCTGGCTGTGTGTTTCGGGTCGTTGTCATGCTGGAAGACCCAGCCACGACCCATCTTCAATGGGGGAAGGATATTGTTGGCCAAGATCTCGCGATACATGGCCCCATCCATCCTCCCCTCAATACGGTGCAGTCGTCCTGTCCCCTTTGCAGAAAAGCATCCCCAAAGAAGGATGTTTCCACCTCCATGCTTCACGGTTGGGATGGTATTGTTGGGGTTGTACTCATCCTTCTTTTTTCTCCAAACACGGTCGAGTGGAGTTTAGACCAAAAAGCTCTATTTTGTCTCATCAGACCACATGACCTTCTCCCATCATCCAGATGGTCATTGGCAAACGTCAGACGGGCCTTGACATGCGCTGGCTTGAGCAGAGGGACCTTGCGTGCGCTGCAGGATTTGAATCCATGACGGCGTAATGTGTTACTAATGATTTTCTTTGAGACTGTGGTCCCAGCTCTCTTCAGGTCATTGACCAGGTCCTGCCGTGTAGTTCTGAGCTGATCCCTCACCTTCCTCATGATCATTGATGCCCCACGAGGTGAGATCTTGCATGGAGCCTCAGACCGAGGGTGATTGACCGTCTGTTACAGGAATTTAATTCCTCTGTTCTAATACCCAACTAAAATTAAACACTGTCAATTCATAAGAATTTGTAAGACCCTTATTTTATAGAAATGGACAGGGCCCGGTCTTAAAGTCAAAGCAGCCTTATTTCACGAGAGTACTGAACACGATACAGGTTACTACATGTTATAAACTGAAAATGACGTCATTAGTTTCAGTACCAACCCGTGCCATCTCCGTTCCAGTACAAAGGATTTATCTCAAGCCTTCCCACATCCGTCTCCATACCAATTTAATATAATTTACGAGCCAAGGCCTTCTCGTGTAGATAAGCATTCTAGCCAGTCTGAAGATATCGTTCATTCATTCCTACCAAGGAACAGACAGTAATTGTTCTAACTCTTGACAACATTCACAGACATTATATTCAGTACTGGGATCAAGAAAGAAAACTCATACATATACAGAATAGTATTCTGATTAGTACATATACAGTAACTTAATAGTATTCGGATCAGTACATATACAGTAACATAATAGTATTCTGATTAGTCAGTCCTGATTGAAATGTATACATAATTAGTCATCATTGATAAAAATTCCCTTAACATATCCACCCTTTGATTAAATATTATACATCCAATCACACATGTTATATTGTAATATTAAAAAGCCTATTTCTATTTTTATTAGAGATATTTCTTGCCATCAAAACATCACCTAAACATAACCCACTACTTGCATTCGCCATGACTATTTTTTTTATTTTTTATTTTTTTAGGCCTACATCAGAATCATATCTCTTCTTATCAGGATTTTCGTTACAATCTTCATAAAAAAAACAGTCTAATATTGAAACAGGATACAACCTAGCCTCCCTACCAAACATAAATTCCCCACAAATGAAGGATCCTGATTCGTCCACTTGTTCTGTAGACATGCATTCAGCACTCCACGGGTCAGAACCTGGAATCCACTGGTACCTCACCATCTATTGTCATCGATTTCTCCAGAGTCCTGGGAATAAGGCCTCGTACACAGGGAATTAGACAACAGCCCCATAAAACTAAAACAGTCACACAGGTGAATGTAGCCCATAATACAGTGATCATAATATTTTTTCCATTTTCCGAACATACTATCAAATCAATTAGTCAGAGAAGTATCCACCCCAGAGTTTTCTGCCAAACCGTGAGCCAGGGTGGTGGTCAAACCAGCTGAGGCTTCGGGCACTGATTCGTCCGGAGCTGTGTTATTTGGGATGTAAGCACAAACATGGTCCCGATAATCATGAAACACTTCTCCCTTTTCAGCCAATAACATATCTAATGCAATTCTATTCTGCCAAGCCATCAGGCTGGTTGCTTCAGTCTGTTCTGCAAAACCTTTAATATCATCTCTGGTATAATTGTTAAAGCGCTGTTGATTATAATAAATATAATTAATCCAGTCCACGTTCTTATTGAGAGTAGACCACCCGGAAATGCTTAACTCTAATCCTGCTATGATCTGATTTCTTGCTTTGAACTCATCTGGCACCCCCCGTGGAACCCCAACGTTATCAATGTATACTTTATCATCAAGAGATAAACTTCATGTCTCGGTGTTGAATGAGTGTGAAAGGCATTCCCAAATGTACAAGGGAGCATAATCCTGTCCATCTGCTGGTAAAACCTCGCCCTGACATCATTTCCCAAGAGTACTGTACCGGGCCAAACGGTAATAATCTCCTCACTGTAAAGGGAGGAACCTGTGGATATAAATAGTGCAAGTCAATGCAACTGTCATTATCTGGCATTCCTGCTTTCGTGAACAGCTTTACCATACTGGCCTAAACTCCTCTACCCAGAACCGTACTAGGGTGTCGACCAAGACCTGGTCATATCCATCATACCACAACCCTAGATCCTCCTTCATTACTTTTTAAAGGGTTAGGTGTATCTTTATGCAATACATCCCTCTCTCCGGATTACAATCAAAAACTCTCACCTTCACTATACTCCACCTCCTTCCATACTGGGTGAGTGGATTCATATAGCCCTCTCTCTCCAAATGAGCTATGACCTATGTCCATGATCAATATGGGGACCTGCACCGATATATACCATAATGGCTCAAAGTCCTAGACTGCCATGTAGTTAGAGACCCCATTTGGTCTACATAAAACTCCATTGAGAGATCCTTCCCAACCTCTACTCTAACTTCCTGTCTACCCAGATCTAGGGATCTCTTATGCTTGTTTTGGAACAAAATCCTCATCGTCTAAATCATGGGTCAAATTACCACTCTCCGCATACTCAGGTAGGATGTGCTGTATCAGGAATATGGCACCCACGATAAGACAGCTCAGATGAACAGCTTCCATGTGAAGCCCCACCCTCTCCCCGAGAACACATCACTAGCAAGAGCCAGACACACCTTCCCTTCTATGAACAAAAATAGGGGTGATAGGACAGGGAGGATTACTTAATTCGAGAGATGGCCCCCGGAATTCTGTTAATTCCAGTTCTCCTCTCGAACACTGTTTATTGTTCGACAGTGTCAAAGTGTCTTACCCTCCCGCCGTGCGATATGAATCCGGGTAGCTCTTTCAGCTAGCTGTCACCAGGAGTCCTTGGTATGGTCCCCCCAACAAGCCTCTGGGACTGGATTGAGTGACTTCACCTGTAGTTCACCTGTAATGCATAAAATCCTGGACATACAGGCTTGTTTAACAAACAGTTTCTCATATGTTTTATCTGATTATATCTTTAACTTCTATGCCTATTTTTCAGCACATTTTTTTATTTTGTATTATTAGTTTATTATCCTATAGGCCACTAACTTACCCACCCCCCTTTTGATACCTGGCTCTGCCCAGGTAACAACCTTATATACCCTAAATAATGATTTAGGTAGGATTAGTAAATTATCCTTATTTTCTGACATTATCATGTATGTCCAATTCTCCCTTGGGCATCCATTCATCTCAGTCCTGTATCAATTCTCTGTCAGGTGTCTTATCTAGTTTAAGAAGTATCTGTGCTATTTATATATGTTCTTAAATATATATATATTTATCGATTTAAACAGCAATTCCTTTCTCTCCTATCTCTCAAAATGCCACTAAGCGTCTCACTGTTTGACTATCTAAAATTATTGATTTTTAGAGAAAAAAACATGTCTATAAGTGGCAATCTCTAAAGTCCTTACATTTCCTTAATCAATCTATCTTAATCCTTACAATAATCCTAAATCACCACAGATGTCCTATATTCCTGTTAAATTTAATACTATTTAAAAAACCACCTGATAGTTAAACAGAACCAAAACAAATGCTAACCTTATCAAAATCCTTCCTACACTTACAAGCTCTTTCCTTCAGGGATCCTCAGTATTCTATCTGACAATAACATGAATTGAATATATGTTGCATAGTGTGGAATACCTTATCTACAGTAATTTATCACCCCTATTTATTCTCAATGATAAATATAATTATTTTCTGTTGTAATGTCAAATCCATAATAGCCAATTAAAAAACTTCACAGCTAATATTGTAAAACAGAATCCTGAAACACTTTCTCTTCAGTGATTCAAACAATAATTCTGAACCACAAACTAAAACTCCATTATAATTAATTTACCTTAAAATTAGTAACCCAACTGACCACAATTCATTATACAAATGTCTCTCCCCCGGGGCTGATCAGACCCCAAAAGATAGCCATGATAAGGTCAATAGGTCATGCCACCCTTTTATAGTCATGTTCCATACTACCTTAGACATATTAAAGAACCCTTTATCCTTAAAATAAATAAAAAATTCACTTGTGTAATTAAAACTCATAAAATAAAAACTCATAAAGTTCCATATGTGAGCGTGCCTCTTTAAAATACCTTTGCACTAAAACAAATAGTACTAACAAATGTTTTATGTGTATATATTTGCAAACCTTAATGGATAATCAAAACTTCCAGGCCTTTTTTAATTTGGTCGTTTATGGACGCTATCTCAGCCACTCTCCCCAAGATTATAATCCCAGGAAACCCAGAAGAACACAACCCGCCTAACTAGCATTCACTATGCTACTTCGATTCAGAAACTCAAAAGTGAACTATAAACTAAACCTAATGATAATTCCCCTTTGACTCAAATCATTAATCATAAGTTTTAAACAACGTCTATGTATATGTTTACTTAAATGAACATGCTACCCTTAGATACAATTAACCTGATAACATTATTATCCAATGTATTACTTTTTCCCTCTGCCGCAAATGTCGTACATTTCTCAGTGTAAGAAATCCGTAATTTAATCCCAGATATTTAATAAAAATGCAATCGCATTCTCCCATGGCTCCTTCAACTTACATATTTTAGATAACTTCCATCCGTCCCGGAATAAGGAATCCTACTTAAACACACCAGAATACAATGTTTAACTAAGTTAAATCAAACCCTAAAATTGACCATAACCAGTAACCAAATAAACAAACCACTTTTATCAGCAAAAAACAAACTATACAAAAGCTCACTACTATAATGCTTCAGATGACAAAATTACTCAGAGACTCACGTTTACATCTGCTAGTTCAGCTTGCCCCTGTTACAGATGTCTACGTATCAGGGGAAAAGCTCAAATAACCAAATCTAACCTAGCTAATTTCCCGAAACATATGCAATTGTGTTTTTCTATAGAGGTTGCTTTTCCACATTAATACCATAACATTGTTCCACATAATGGAAACAGTGCTCAAATTCACTGGTGTTACATAAACAGTCAAACCAGGAATCAATAACCATCAGAATCCATTATCACGATGTTTTACGATTCAGACATCCAGTCTCCCTTTCTCATAGCCTAACCACAAATCTATGATGCCCACCTAGCGAATCAGCTGCTAGTTTTTAACATCTTTCCTGACGACTCACAAACTACTTTTAAAAATGTATTTTGAAATTTTTATGAACTTCTGAAAAGTGACTCAAAACAATAATGCACGCATTTTCCTTCTAAAAGACAAACAATTTTCTCCGTTACCCCTAGTCACAACATAATTTCCGTGGCGACAAAAGTGCCTTGCGAGTGATGTCATCAACAAGCGCTCAACCTCGACCCAATCCGTAACGACTTTCAATAAATTGTAAATAATTGTTGTTCGATAAACCAAACCTAATTTATCACATCTGTTCAAATCTTGAATTATAATTTACAACCCCAACCAATATCTCTAAATTCGCTAATTTAATAAAAATATTTCGATGGGCCTAAATCGTAATTGTCTCTTCGTTATTATTTAGAATTCATTTTTATTTAAGTTACTGTCTCGTCTTTGACTTAGTATTTTAATTACGACTCTATTCCCAATATGTTATTCACTTGTCTAATTAAAACTCCTAACAATCCTTATGTGAGTGTACCCCTTTAAGATATCTTGTCTCTGGGAACAGGGAAATCCCCTTAACCCAAACTTTTACTACAACAACGAAACCTAATAATTATGATAATCCCTTCACATCATTCGTTTTAAATCCCTCGATGTTTCATGTAACTCATTCAGTCTATCTTCAAATTGTCGTCCCAAAATATTTTATACACTGCCATACACTCAAACCACTGTGATAAACGTGCGCTGTCCCTTTAAGATAAGACATTTACTTGTTCCCCGTAATGAAAACAGATAGTGTTTTTAGAATACGTTAACTTCTTGTTCGAATTCACTGGCGTTACCTAACCAAAAATCAATACTCGGGAAAACAATCACAACTTTTTACGATTAAACTATTCTTACCTATTTTATAGTTCAAAGTGTTGCACTATATAGCCCCATTGAATGCCTAGCAATTCCGTTGCTAGCTGTAGCATCTTTTCAGACTATCCTTACGATATTTATATCCTTTAAAAAAAAATGTATTTGGAACTTTTAGCCACTTTTGAAAAGTAACTCTAAGCTATAATGCACGCATTTTCCCTCTAAATGCCACAAGCCATTTTCTCTGTTTAAATTTATCGTATATCCATCGATTCATGAAAATATAACATCCTGGTTATCGTATCTCTCTGTTATTCCCTACAGAGTAGCCTAGTGGTTAGAGCATTGGACTAGTAACCGGAAGGTTGCAAGCTCAAACCCCCGAGCTGACAAGGTACAAACCTGTCGTTCTGCCCCTGAACAGGCAGTTAAACCCACTGTTCCTAGGCCGTCATTGAAAATACGAATTTGTTCTTAACTGACTTGCCTAGTTAAATAAATTTAACTTTAGGTTACTTTTCTGTCTGACTATGTGTGTGTCTCTTTTATGGAAATCTTATCAATAGCTTTGACTGTTGAATCAGATATTAGGTCTTACCTTATAAGCCCAGGGGTTGTAAATCCCTAGTTAATATCTTATTTTCCGGTTGTGTCAAGGGCTTTTAAAGAACGCTAATAATCGTTATCTCATGCCACTATTTCTTAGGCTTCCCTCTCGCATGGAACCTCTTGTCTATAGATTTGGCTTTTATCCCATTCCTTTAGATTTTGGTTCCCTCTCCTCCTTATTTGGATATTTCAGTAGTATTTGTTGAATCGGAACGATGATCAATACTGCCACAATTCAAATGACCATTCCAGTTATCTTGAGCATTCCCTTCCTGTCGCCCCACGCCTAGTATTTGTACAAGATCACCGTCCTATCCCCCAGCACCTCTTTAATATCCCGTCTTAATCTCGGGCGAATATGCCTCTCATGATTAAGTTTAGTTTATTTACGATAGTACCACAGGTTATTTTCGAACCTGCTCAGTGTATATCGGTTATACAAAACCCAGTGTATGTTGGTCATACAAAACCCTGTGGGAATAGCAAAGCTCCCATTATTGATGAATTCAAAAAATTTTAGAACATCAATCAAAGAACTCAAATCCCCCCAGAATCGAGAATATAGGCTACTAACCATGCCGCCGACTGGGAAAAGCATTGTTTGTTGGATCTAGTCACCGTACCTGCCGTCTGGGGTGTATACCGGCCTGTTTTTTAACCTCAATTTAGGGGCCAGGTCTTAAATAACGGGACCAGACCCGCTCGTGCACGATTTTTCCGGCGTACGACCTCCAGATGGCAGAGACGGGTATTTTAGATCCCGGTTCGAAGGACCAATTGTTACAGGAATTTAATTCCTCTGTTCTAATACCCAATTAAAATTAAACACTCTGTCAATTCATAAGAATTTCTAAGACCCTTATTTTATAGAAATGGACAGAGCCCGGTCTTAAAGTCAAATAGCAGCCTTTATTCATGAGAGTACTGAACACGATACAGGTTACCACAGGTTATAAACTGAAAATGACGTCATTAGTTCCAGTACCAACCCGTGCCATCTCCGTTCCAGTACAAAGGATGTATCTCAAGCCTTTCCACATCCGTCTCCCTACCAATTTAATATAATTTACGAGCCAAGGCCTTCTCGTGTAGATAAGCATTCTAGCCAGTCTGAAGATGTCGTTCATTCATTCCTACCAAGGAACAGACAGTCATTGTTCTAACTCTTGACGACATTCACAGACATTATATTCAGTACTGGGATCAAGAAAGAAAACTCATACATATACAGAATAGTATTCGGATTAGTACATATACAGTAACATAATAGTATACTGATTAGTCAGTCCTGATTGAAATGTATAAATAATTAGTCATCATTGATTAAAATTCCCTTAACCACGTCATCTTGAACTTCTTCCATTTTCTAATAATTGTGCCTACAGTTGTTGCCTTCTCACCAAGCTGCTTGCCTATTGTCTTTTAGCCCATCCCAGCCTTGTGCAGGTCTACAATTTTATCTCTGATGTCCTTACACAGCTCTCTGGTCTTGGCCATTGTGATGGTTTGATTGCGTGTGTGGACAGGTGTCTTTTATACAGGTAACGAGTTCAAACATGTGCAGTTAATACAGGTAATGAGTGGAGAACAGGAGGGATTCTTAAAGAAAAACTAAGAGCTCGGTGAGAGCCGGAATTCTTACTGGTTGGTAGTTGATCAAATACTTATGTCATGCAATAAAATGCAAATTAATTACTTAAAAATCATACAAGGTGATTTTCTGGATTTTTGTTTTAGATTCCATCTCTCACAGTTGAAGTGTACCTAAAATTACAGACCTCTACATGCTTTCTAAGTAGGAAAACCTGCAAAATCAGCAGTGTATCAAATACTTGTTCTCCCCACTGTATATTGTCCCAGTGTCCAATATTTGATTAAGTTTTGGGCAGCACGAGTCTCTCTGTAACAAAGGGATTTTTACCTTCTCTAGTACTGCAGGGCAAGAGAGAGAAAGTTTACAACTGGCTGTCATAAAACCATGCCAACTCCCCCCTATCTCCTCTCTGGCTCTGTCAGCCATGTGCCGAGCTGATCTAGCAACTTTGATCCTCACCAAGGAGAGAGAGAGTCGTGACAAAGGCCACTGTGTTCTTAGGGATCTTCAATGCTGCAGAAATGTTTTGGTACACTTCCCCAGATCTGTGCCGACACAATCCTGTCTCGGAGATCTATGGACAATTACTTCGACCTCATGGCTTGGTTTTTGCTCTGACATGCACTGTCAACTGTGGGATCTTTATGTAGACAGATATGTGCCTTTCCAAATCATGTCCGATCATTTGAATTTACTACAGGTTGACTCCATTCAAGTTTTATAAACATCTCAAGCATGATCAATGGAAACAAGATGCAGCCAAGCTCAATTTCGAGTCTCATAGCAAAGAATCGGAATACTTATCTAAATAAGGTATCTGATTTTAATTTTTAATACATTTGCAAACATTTCTAAAAACCTGTTTTTACTTTGTCATTATGCGATATTGTTTGAATCGTTTTTTTTCCTCATCAATTTTAGAACAAGACTCTAATGTAACAATGTGGATAAAGTCAGCAGGTCAGAATATTTTCCGAATGCACTGTACATTCCCCCTGGGACATTCTGTATAGGTGGGGCTAATGTACAGGCGCCGCTCATAAGATTATTTTGGGGCATGGTCCAAAATGTGTTGTATATGTGCCAACCACTAGTGGAAGTGAAGAACCAGTCAAAGCGTTTTTATCATTATGTTGTTGAGGGTTGAGCACCTAATTTGTCCAATCCTTGTTATACAATAATTTATAAGTACGTGTGACAATCAAAGCTGCACTGTTAAATCTTAGAGCTACCCCCCATGGAGAAAAAACATGAAAAAAAAATATTTACAAAACAACACTTTCAATATTTGGAAGACACTCAGTCCTCTACACAATATTGTGCTGATGCCAAGTGCCATAGCACATCCATGCCTGCAGAAATACATTTGGGCAGATGAACACCACTTGTGGCAGGAGCTGGATGATCCAGCTTCAGTGGGGGATGGACACCTTGGCACTGGGGGCTCCCATTCGGAGTCAGTGTCACTGTGAAATAAATTGTTCAGTTAGAATAGTTTCACACATGAGCCCTGTATCAACAGGTATAATAAACATATATATATATATATATATATATATATATATATATATATATATAGTACAGGGAACATAAGGTTGAATATATTATTATAGACCTGCTTGATCTACTGTCTCATTTATATTATGACATTTCAGCTGGATCTACTCTCTCTATTATATTATGACAGACCAGCTGTATCTACTGTCTCCATTTCACTTTGGCCATTGTTGTGGGCCTGCCCTCCCCTTAACTGCCTCAAATAGGCTATTTCATTTCACAAATAATATTTTATATTATTAATTTCAAACAACGGCATTAGCATGAGAAGGACTTACCAGTCCAAAACGATGTCCTCTCCGTTCAAAAAACATTCCTCCATTTGGGAATCGCTAAATGAATCGTCCTCGATAAATTTCTTCTAAAATTGTGTGTACATCTGTATATCTAGACTTAGATTTAGCTTTCCCTGACTTAGTCGCCATACTGATTGATATATATACAGCTGAATATGCGCTTTACCAAAACAATGCTGTGCACAACATACGTGGCTCCTTCCAGTATGAATCGTCAATGGCGAATGAACCTCTTTACGCCGGAGTTTACTACATGGGTTGGTCTTCCAACACACAAACATTACATATTGCCGTTTACCTCAGCTCATTGGCTATCTACCCAGCTAGATTTCAAGACGATCAGTGGTCATTGGGTTAAAATACAGTCAATCAACGAAACAGCGGGCAAATCATTGGTGCACAATGATGTCATTATTTGTTGTCTTCAAATCGGTTTCTTTCAGTCAAAACGTCCCGCGAAATGACCCATCAGGTTTGGTTGTGTTAACCCAATGACCACTGATCGTCTTGTTACAAACAAACCAGTTGATTGCAATGAAACCAAACATGACTGGAAAGGTCACGTTCTGTGTGTGTATTTACCTCGAATGTGTTGTCGAAAATGGAATGAGATGGAATTCACAACACAAGCAGTTCACAAAATGCTTCGTGTTAGGCTATAAAAATTGATTTTATCAAACAAAAAAACATTAATTGTGTAACAATGAGCATCGGGATTGCAAACAGAGGAAGATAGTCAAAGGTAAACAATTTATTTTATTGCAGTTTGTGATTTTGTTACGCCTGTGCTGGTTGAAATAGTTGTTTTTTATGGGGCTATATCCTCAGATAATCGCATCGTATTCTTTCGCAGTAAATCCTTTTTTAAATCTGACAACGCAGTTGGATTAGCAAGATTCTAGGCTTTCGAAACATGTGAGACACTTGTATTTTCATGAATGTTTAATATGACTATTTATGTAGTGATCACCATATGTTGTCGAATTTCATCCCGCTATCGGGTTCGGTGCGCAGAGTGGTTGAGGTTCCTTTGCATTTTCCAGTAGTTCAAATCAAACTTTATTTGTCACATGCGCCGAATACAACAGCTTTAGATCTTACCGTGAAATGTTTACTTACAAGCCCTTGTTTTAAACCTTTATTTAACCAGGGAAGTCAGTTAAAGAACAAATTCTTATTTACAATGACGGCCTACCCCGGCCAAACCCAGACGACACTGGTCCAGTTCTGCACTGCCCTATGGGACTCCCAATCACGGTCGGATGTGATACAGCCTGGATTCGAACAAGGGACTGTAGTGACGCCTCTTTTTTATTTCACCTTTATTTAATGTCTAATTTCAACTGCGACCTGGCCAAGATAAAGCAAAGCAGTGTGACAAAAACAACAACACAGAGTAACACATGGGATAAACAAACGTACAGTCAATAACACAATAGAAAAATATGTATACAGTGTGTGCAAATGAAGTAAGGAGGTAAGGCAATGAATAGGCCATAGTGGCGAAGTAATTGCAATTTCACAATTAACACTTGAGTGATAGATGCACTGAGATGCGGTGCCTTAGACCGCTGTGCCACTCAGGAGCCCTTAACCAACAATGCAGTTCAAGAAAGAGTTACGAAAATATTAAACAATGCAACAAAAAAAAAAAAATAGCACATTTGTTTAGGAGCCCATAAAACGGCAGCCATCCCTTCTTGTCGCCATTCTAGCATTCTCCAAGTTCGTGTTGATTTTTCAATAATTTACATAAATACAGTTGCTGCAAGTAGTTATTGTAACGTTCAAAGTAACTTACTGTGGCTTATCTCTGTAATGTTCACTAACCTGATGGTGTCCCACTATAGCATTTTCCAGTTGGTGCCCGCATTGGCTTCATGACGTTATCAGAGTGCACGGAGAGCATGATATGTATGTAAATTTCTCATGGCTCAGAGTGGAAAAGATTGATGTCATCACTACTTGTTTTTGTAAGAAGTGTTGACAAGCTGAATGTACCGAGCTGTCTGTTTAACCCTTGTGTGGTGTTCATGTTGTTGTTATTCACCCAATGTTCGCGGATCTGATGGACCCACAACATTAATAGGGTTTTAAAACAATACAGCCATAACAATTATGTAAAAATACTTATGTTGACTCATGTCAATTACAAGCAATATAGACAGCATAGATGGGGCCTCAGGTAGGTAGCCTAGTGGTTAGAGCTTTGGGCCAGTAACTGAAAGGATGGTGGATCAAATCCCTGAGCTGGGAAGGTAAAAATCTCTAGTTCTGCCCCTGAACAAGGCTATCATTGTAAATAAGAATTCTTTCTGGATAAATATTTATTTTTAAATGGTTAATATTTGACATTTACCTCTGCTAGATCACATTTATCAATAAAAGCGCTATTTGTTTTTTTGATAATGTGATTTTTTTGTAAACACAAAATCAATTATAATCAAGACATGTGTGGAATAAATCATATTCATCTTGAACAAATATAAATGAAACACGGTTTTCATCACTATTGATGTTTATTTCTTTGAAATTAACAAATTGAAGGACAAATTTTACATACAGTATTTTATGAAAATTATAAATGAGCCCCATTGTAGACACATTAAGGCCGGTCTACACACCACGAGGGGCAGAGTTTTACTGTGTGTGTTGCAAATATATTTCCTGCACTTGATGCATGTGTACTGTGTCTTCCTGTCCTTCTTGGGTCCACACACATCGCAACGCTTCTTCTTGTTGCAGACACAAACATCCCTCACAACATCCCTCATATGCAACAACATCCCCCTTAGTTCCGGTATTGGAGTTGTTGGTTCTGTGGGTCGGGCGGATGGGGCACAAGCATCCTCCTCACGATGGCTGCAGAAGCTGGGGCCCTTGGGATATGTTGCCTCATCTGGACTTGAGGTCCTACCACTGTCTTGCCCAGCAGCTCGAGAAAGAGCCATCTCCTCTGTATGTTCCCTCTGTTTCAATCTGGGTTCAATGCCATCCATATGACAAACGTGTTGTACACCGAGATGTCCAAGATATTGAAGAATATCACAAGTGGCCTGCATATTGTTCTTCTTTTGCAGCTGTTTACATTCACCAGCTTGTCTAAATTGTCCACCCCTCCTTTTGTGGCATTGTAATCCATTATGATTTCAGTTTTTTTATGTTCCTGGCCACATATTCTTCCATCCCTATTCAGCGTACTCGTGAGTACCACATTTTTGCCTTTCTTTTTCACATAGGACGTGTCGGCCATGAACACAAACTTTGAGGAATTGACAGGCCTGTTCCGTGTATTCAACAGCTGAAGTGAGAAGAAAAAAAACAGTTTGTACTGTTCTTACAATTGTCAGCTTCCTCTTGAGGTGCTCCTGTCCCAGCTTGTGCGAAGCATTTGCATTTGATGTTGTGGCCACGGAGTCCCTGTGTCACGTCCAGGACAACCCGCATCCCTTGTTTCTTCTCAGGGGCTCCTCTGTCAGACTTCCCCTTATACACTTGCAAGTTCCACCCATATGATTAAACAGCAGTGGGAGCCCAGATCTTGATTCCATATTTTGCGGATTTAGACGGTATGTACTGCCTGAAGGGGCCAGCGGTCCCTAAATGGCATAAGCTGCTCATCAAAAGTAACGTTGGGCCCAGGTTTGTAAAATAGGGGAAGGCGGTCCACCCACTGGTCCCACATTGACCTGACTGCAGCTAGCTTGTCTCTCTGCCGCCGAGCTAGTGTGCTGTCTTGGTTATGGAAGAGGATAATCCTGGAAATAATGTGGAAGTTTTCCAGAGAAATTATTGCACATAAAAGTTCTCTACCAGTTTCCGCATCCCACAGGGATCTGAAAACACCAGCAAGGGTAAGAACACAAAAGTATGCATGTAAATAAGTCTCCTTCCATCTCTCTTCAAAAACACAACTTCCCTCAGAAGTCCAGAAAGATTTCTGGATGTTGTCTGGAATGAACAGTTCAAAAGAAGACTGTCCTGCACATGAGTAACCGCCATCCGTGTCGGCCCTGGGTTGCATCCTTATCACATTGGCAGTCATTCTTTGGACAAGAAGACCCTCCATATTTCTCATTCTGCAGGCTGCTGATGAGCTGGTTGCTGACTGGCTGGTCCTGGTTTTGGCTAAGGGTCAATCTCATCCTCTTCTTCCAACTCACTGTCCAACTCTAAATTGACAGAGACATGATCCTCATATTCTGAAAATTCTTCATCTTCCAAAGTGGAAGACGCTCCTTCTCGCTCTGCAAAAATGATTTCTAAGGCCCTCTGAGCAGAGATTATTTTTTACCATACTCATTGATTGTGGTAAGGAGTCACACATGCAAAGAGGCGGTCCACCCACTTGTCCTACATTGTCTGAAGTTTACATACACCTTAGCCAAATACATTTAAACTCTGTTTTTCACCATTCCTGACATTTAAATCCTAATAAAAATTCCCTGTTTTAGGTCAGTTAGGATCACCACTTTTTTTTAAGAATGTGAAATGTCAGAACAATAGTAGAGAGGACGATTTATTTCATTCATCACATTCCCAGTGGGTCAGAAGTTTACATACACTAAATTAGTCTTTGCCTTTAAATTGTTTAACTTGGGTTTAAACTTTTTGGGTAGCCTTCTACAAGCTTCCCATTTTGGCCCATTCCTCCTGACAGAGCTGCTGTAACTGAGTCAGGTTTGTTGGCCTCGTTGCTCGCACACATTTTTTTTTAGTTCTGCCCACACATTTTCTATGGGATTGAGGTCGGGGCTTTGTGATGGTCACTCCAATACCTTGACTTTTTTGGCCTTAAGCCATTTTGCCACAACTTTGGAAGTATACTTGTGTCATTGTCCATTTGGAAGACCCATCTGCGACCAAGCTTTAACTTCCTGACTGATGTCTTGAGATTTTGCTTCAAAATATCCACGTTTTTTCTACCTCATGATGCCATATATTTTGTGAAGTGCACCAATCCCAACCTGCAGCAAAGCAACCCCACAACGTGATGCTGCCACCTCCGTGCTTCACAGTTGGGATGGTGTTCTTCAGCTTGCAAGCGTCCCCCTTTTTACTCCAAACATAACGATGGTCATTATGGCCGAACGATTATATTTTTGTTTCATCAGACCAGAGGACACTTCTCCAAATAGTACAATCTTTGTCCAAGTTGCAAACCATAGTCTGGCTTTTTTATGGCGGTTTTGGAGCAGTGGCTTCTTCCTTGCTGAGCAGCTTTTTATGTTATGGCGATATAGGACTCGTTTTACTGTGGATATAGATACTTTTGTACCTGTTTCCTCCAGCATCTTCACAAGGACCTTTGCTATTGTTCTGGGATTGATTTTCACTTTTTGCACCAAAGTATGTTCATCTCTAGGAGACAGAACACAACTCCTTCCTGAGTGGTATGACGGCTGTGTGGTCCCATGGTGTTTATACGTGCATACTATTATTTGTACAGATGAACGTGGTACCTTCAGGCATTTGGAAATTGCTCCCAATGATGAACCAGACTTGTGGAGGTCTACAATTTTTCTCTGAGATCTTGGATGATTTCTTTTGATTTTCACATGATGTCAAGCAAAGAGGCACTGAGTTTGAAGGTAGGCCTTGAAATACATCCACAGGTACACCTCCAAATGACTCAAATTATGCAAATTAGTCTATCAGAAGCTTCTAAAGCCATGACATAATTGTCTGGAATTTTCAAAGCTGTTTAAAGGCACAGTCAATTTAGTGTGTGTGAACTTCTGACCCACTGGAATTTTGATACAGTGAATTCATTATTAGTGAAATAATCTGTCTGTACACAATTGTTGGAAAAATGTCTTGTGTCATGCACAAAGTAGATGTCCTAACTGACTTGCCAGAACTATAGTTTGTTAACAATAAATTTGTGGAGTGGTTGAAAAACACATTTTAATGAGTCCAACCTAAGTGTATGTAAACTTCTGACTTAAACTGTATGTGTTGTGTCCCTCCCCCAATTTGCACCTGGCTGGGGTAGAGTGTGGGAAAATAAAACTTTTTACAATGTATGGAAATAATATATTGTAATAACATTGTGCAGGTTCCCGCAAGACATTGTGTAGTTTCAAACACTACAAAGGATGCGGGACACAGACAGGTTCTTGGTGCTATGTTGAATCAGCATTCCCAAGGGGGAGGAAAACGGAGTGAAGACACAGTAAACCTTTTTGTTTAATTTTTACTTGTTTTCACACACACTTTTGTTACCCTTGGGTCCAGTGGACCTGAACACCACATACGTAATATATATGTTTAGGGTGGTGCAAAGTGTGAACTCAATGCAAATGTGTTCTTTTACATGTTCTTCACAGAAAATGAGCCTCGGCCAATGAGTCTCACGCTGAAAAAAGTATTAATTGTATAATTTTAAAACATTGAAAACATTGAAAATGGGTCCCACAGACCCGGAAATTACACAAGGATTAAACTGCTAGCACACAGCTCGGACACCCATGCATTCCCCACAAGACATGCCACCAGAGGTCTCTTCACAATCCCCCAAGTCCAGAACAGACTATGGGAGGCGCACGGCACTACATAGTGTCATGACTACATGGAACTATATTCCACATCAGGTAACTGATGCAAGCAATGGAAATACAATAAAAAAATATACTGGCAAAAATACACCATATGGATCAAATGGGACTGTGAAGAGACATACACAAAGGTGCAGACACACGCATATGCACACGCACTCTACACACACGTACATAGTAATATTGTTGTGTAGTGGTATCATACATTTTGTTTTGTGTAATTTATTTATTTTATTTATTTCACCTTTATTTAAGAGTTACACATGGAGTAAAACAAACATACAGTCAATAATACAGTATAAACAAGTCTATATACGATGTGAGCAAATGAGGTGAGATAAGGGAGGTAAAGGCAAAAAAAGGCCATGGTGGCAAAGTAAACACACAATAGCAAGTAAAACACTGGAATGGTAGATTTGCAATGGAAGACTGTGCAAAGTAGAAATAAAAATAATGGGGTGCAAAGGAGCAAAATAAATACATAAATTAAATACAGTAGGGAAAGAGGTAGTTGTTTGGGCTAAATTATAGGTGGGCTATGTACAGGTGCAGTAATCTGTGAGCTGCTCTGACAGTTGGTGCTTAAAGCTAGTGAGGGAGATAAGTGTTTCCAGTTTCAGAGATTTTTGTAGTTCGTTCCAGTCATTGGCAGCAGAGAACTGGAAGGAGAGGCGGCCAAAGAAATAATTGGTTTTGGGGGTGACTAGAGAGATAAACCTGCTGGAGCATGTGCTACAGGTGGGAGATGCTATGGTGACCAGCGAGCTGAGATAAGGGGGGACTTTACCTAGCAGGGTCTTGTAGATGACATGGAGTCAGTGCGTTTGGCGACGAGTATGAAGCGAGGGCCAGCCAACGAGAGCGTACAGGTCACAATGGTGGGTAGTATATGGGGCTTTGGTGACAAAACGGATTGCACTGTGATAGACTGCATCCAATTTGTTGAGTAGGGTATTGGAGGCTATTTTGTAAATGACATCGCCAAAGTTGAGGATTGGTAGGATGGTCAGTTTTACAGGGGTATGTTTGGCAGCATGAGTGAAGGATGCTTTGTTGCGAAATAGGAAGCCAATTCTAGATTTAACTTTGGATTGGAGATGTTTGATATGGGACTGGAAGGAGAGTTTACAGTCTAACCAGACACCTAAGTATTTGTAGTTGTCCACGTATTCCAAGTCAGAGCCGTCCAGAGTAGCGATGCTGGACAGGCGGGTAGGTGCAGGTAGCAATTGGTTGAAGAGCATGCATTTAGTTTTACTTGTATTTAAGAGCAATTGGAGACCACGGAACGAGAGTTGTATGGCATTGAAGCTTGCCTGGAGGGTTCTTAACACAGTGTCCAAAGAAGGGCCAGAAGTATACAGAATGGTGTCGTCTGCGTAGAGGTGGATCAGAGACTCACCAGCAGCAAGAGCGACCTCATTGATGTATACAGAGAAGAGAGTCGGTCCAAGAATTGAACCCTGTGGCACCCCCATAGAGACTGCCAGAGGTCCGGACAGCAGACCCTCCGATTTGACACACTGAACTCTATCAGAGAAGTAGTTGGTGAACCAGTGTGGTAGAAAATCGGTTCAAATATGACATAATCAAGAACTTTGAATTCAATTATAGACTTTTAATACAAGAGTATAGCAAGCCGGAGTGCTCCGTGGAACACACACTTTTTTCAGAGCACTCGCTCTGACTTTATACACACACATAAGCCCATCCTACAAGCACATTAAGTTACATTCCAATCCGTGCATCCTGCTTGTTCAGCTCAACAACGCCCACATCTGCTTTCCATTAGATCCTAATGATGACAAGACCCTTGCTTTGTTCCTGCACTTAGCTAAATGCATTATTTTGTTTGTGTGTTATCTGGGATCAGGAGACTAAGTGTCTCCTCTGATTTTAGCGTGCTCAGCTATACTAAAAATACTACACATTCCTCTATGCTATAGGCTTGCTTTGTCCCTGCACTTAGCTCAATGTGTGTCTTTATCTCGGATCAATAGACTGTGTGTCTTCTCTGTCATTCCTTCTGCATCTCTACGTCCTAAAAATATGCGAACTATGTCTATTGGTCATCAGTTAGTAATTTGACTGACCCCCTCCTTTGTATATCCCTCTGGCCTTGGTATGTCCAGCTATCCTGGTACCTATGTGTCACCTTCCCTTCATGTAGTCTGTTTTTAGTGTTCAGCTATTCTATGCATCTTATGCATTTGTCTATGTGTTATATTTGCTCCCACAAATCCCCCCTCTGGGGCTAATTAGCCCCATAATAATACAAATATAACCCTAGGATGGTGAATGAGAATACCTGTGATAGACAATAAAATATAAAAACAGAGTAAAATATATAAACCAACTGGACCAAACATCTCTAGTATTTCATAAGAGTAAAATATCTAGTTCGGTATAGAAACAAAAAATAATACATTACATTTTGTTGAAGCATGAGCATGTAAGTACATAGCCTCAGGCAAGGCTATCTCAGTTATGTGAAAAAAAAAATAATAATTCAAAATAAAATTGACACAACATCATTCTAAATTTAAGCTGTCAACATGATCTTCCCTCTCAGACACCTCTCCAACAAACATGATACCAACCTCTGTTAGAAGATTAAGGACATGGTCCATAGACACTTGTAACCGGGATACCCCACTGTTACCTACATGTTTTGAAATTAACCTAATATTTAGAAGGCAAAACCAACTTTTAATTAAAATAAACATTCATTGACATACCTATCAAAAACATTCAACAAAACAAACAAAACACAAGGCCGTGAGCAAAAGTAGACCTTACATAGCCCCTCTTGTACTTACTACGGAAATGACCCTTTTTGTGGATATGTATCAGTTGACTTTCTTATGAATTTGGAATGACAGCATATACAGGTAAACCTTCCTTACGAAAACCATGGCAAGCATCACCACCTCCAGGGACCACTCCATACAGGCAGTTTGGATAAGGGGCAGTCAAGGGGTCCACCAACCGCATTGCATAACTGTCCATTTTCATCAGTATAATGGCCTGGGCTACCCGACACAGGATGAGCTATCACCGGAGGGTCAGCTCTACTTACAAGCATCTGTTTAACCGCTGTCTGGATCACAAATGATTTCACCAAGGGTACAACACAGCAAAATACAATACCCAGAGCCAATAACCCCCCGCCCAGCATAATGGCCATCCTAGCAAACATAGCTCCCCATTTTCCCAATGCTAAGTCCAACCAATCCCAAACATGAGAGTCAACCCCAGCATTTGCCTTAACCTCTAGTCGTAAACCTTTATGTTTAGCCATAGCGATTGCAAGGGATCCATTAGGCGCAGTGTTATTGGGAATAAAGGTGCAACAATCATCCCCGAACATAACACAAACTCCACCCTTCTCTGCCAAAAGCCAATTGAGAGCCTGTCTATTTTGCGAAGACATTTTACTGGTAGCCCGTACCTGTTCCCTCAACGCCGTTAGAGCCGAGTCAGTATAGTTAATGAATCTCTGTTGGTTATAGTATATGTAATTAAGCCACTCTAAGTTCGTATTTGGTGTTATCCACAAAAATATAGATTCAAATCCAGATTTAACCTGTTAAGCCTATAGGGGCGCTATTTCATTATTGGATAAAAAAACGTGCCCGTTTTAAGCGCAATATTTTGTCACGAAAAGATGCTCGACTATGCATAGAATTGACAGCTTTGGAAAGAACACAGTCTAACGTTTCCAAAACTGCAAAGATTTTATCTGTGAGTGCCACAGAACTCATTCTACAGGTGAAACCAAGATGAAACGTCTAACAGGAAATGAGCAGAATCTCTGAAGCTCTGTTTTCAAATGTCTCCTTATATGGCTGTGAATGCAGCAGGAACGACCATGTGCTTTCTGTGGTTTCTTCAAGATGTCTGCAGCATTGTGACGTATTTGTAGGCATATCATTGGAAGATTGGCCATAAGAGACTACATTTTCCAGGGGTCCGCCCGGTGGCCTTTATCTAAATTCGTGCGTAATCAATCTCCAGTTGCGGTCATTTTGTCCTGGGATTCAGAACGGAAAGCACACTTCCACGAAGGATATATCATCGAAGAGATATGTGAAAAACACCTTGAGGATTGGTTCTAAACAACGTTTGCCATGTTTCAGTCGATATTATGGAGTTAATTTGGAAAAAAGTTTGGCGTAATTGATGACTGGATTTTCGGGTTTTTTTGGTAGCCAAACGTGACGCACCAAACGGAGCGATTTCTCCTAAACAAATAATCTTTCAGGAAAAACTGAACATTTGCTATCTAACAGAGTCTCCTCATTGAAAACATCTGAAGTTCTTCAAAGGTAAATGATTTTATTTGAATGCTTTTCTGTTTTTTGTGAAAGTGTTACCTGCTAAATGCTAACGATAATGCTAACGCTAAATGCTACGCTAGCTAGCTACTGTTACACAAATGATTGTTTTCCTATGGTTGAGAAGCATATTTTGAAAATCTGAGATGACAGTGTTGTTAACAAAAGGCTAAGCTTGAGAGCTAGCATATTTATTTCATTTCATTTGCGATTTTCATGAATAGTTGACGTTGCGTAATGGTAATGAGCTTGAGTCTGTATTCACGATACCGGATCCGGGATGGGTAGATCAGAGAGGTTAAGTAAGAGCACCAAGATCATTTTCTGTAACATTTTGGCAAACAGTGTCCATTTTGACCAATACGTCAACAAGTTAGACAAAAAGTCAGAGTGTATGGGATATTCGTCTACTTCTCTGCTATTCATAGCTGTGTGCAGAATCAAAATATTCCATACGGAACTTACGGTACAGCTGTTTTTGTAACTGCATTACCACGTGTTTTTCAAACTTCCACAAACAACGTTCGTTTTGACCACTTTTGGAACGTTTTTGAGGAAAAAAGTCCGACAAGCTAAAATCTTCCCCTGCTTCTCTGCTCTTCAGAGACTAAGTCGGATTTCAAATCGGTGCAACCAATCTGTAACTATAGCCGTTTTCGTAACCCATCGCCTCTCTTTCAAGTGTCTGTAAATCATGTCAGCAGCAAGGCAATTCATTACTTTCCAAAACAACTATCGTTTTGACCACTAAACAAACCGTTTGACAAACATAGTTTGGCTTAAAATCTTACTCCACTTCTCTGCTTCTCAAAGTCGGAAACGCTTTTTAAATTGGGTCTACCGTTCTCGTGGGAGAGCGATTTAATTAACCCCTCACCTGCTCTTCACTAACAGCTCTCTGTGTCAATACTGATATTCCAAAACGATACCGTTGGCTAGGATACTCGCAGACGCTGCAGGGCCAAAATCATGAGGAGACACTCCTCCTACACCGTTAAGCTAGAAATGCTGTTCCAATATCAACAATTCCGCAACTGTCGCGATCGAGTTGTTTGCATAGAATTTTTGATATCTGATATCTACTTCTCTGCTACTCAAATCGGGAGTTTGGAGAAGAAATGATATTCACATCAAAAGTTACAGCAGTTTAAGTAAGAGCACCAAGATCATTTTCTGTAACATTTTGGCAAACAGTGTCCATTTTGACCAATACGTCAACAAGTTAGACAAAAAGTCAGAGTGTATGGGATATTCGTCTACTTCTCTGCTATTCATAGCTGTGTGCAGAATCAAAATATTCCATACGGAACTTACGGTACAGCTGTTTTTGTAACTGCATTACCACGTGTTTTTCAAACTTCCACAAACAACGTTCGTTTTGACCACTTTTGGAACGTTTTTGAGGAAAAAAGTCCGACAAGCTAAAATCTTCCCCTGCTTCTCTGCTCTTCAGAGACTAAGTCGGATTTCAAATCGGTGCAACCAATCTGTAACTATAGCCGTTTTCGTAACCCATCGCCTCTCTTTCAAGTGTCTGTAAATCATGTCAGCAGCAAGGCAATTCATTACTTTCCAAAACAACTATCGTTTTGACCACTAAACAAACAGTTTGACAAACATAGTTTGGCTTAAAATCTTACTCCACTTCTCTGCTTCTCAAAGGCGGAAACGCTTTTTAAATTGGGTCTACCGTTCTCGTGGGAGAGCAATTTAATTAACCCCTCACCTGCTCTTCACTAACAGCTCTCTGTGTCAATACTGATATTCCAAAACAATACCGTTGGCTAGGATACTCGCAGACGCTGCAGGGCCAAAATCATGAGGAGACACTCCTCCTACACCGTTAAGCTAGAAATGCCGTTCCAATATCAACAATTCCGCAACTGTCGCGATCGAGTTGTTTGCATAGAATTTTTGATATCTGTTATACTTGTTCCGTTATTCACTTTCTTGTCCTCTTTTTGTCCATCCGCTTTCATTGGATTTCTCAAGATACTAAAGTGTTGTTTGATGCACTCTGGATGTCCAATTTTTGCTGTGCTGTCTATTTGAGAGGAGATGAACACCGTGGACAGTTTTCAGCAATTTGCAACATTGAAATACAGAAATAACCACTTTTCCATAAACAAGCTCTAAATCATGTTTGATGCACTCTGGATGTCCGATTTTTGCTGTGCTGTTTATTCCTGACGATATGAACAATGTGGACAATTTTCAGCAAGTTGCAACATACAGAAATAACCACTTTTCCATAAACAATCTCTAAATCATGTTTGATGCACTCTGGATGTTACATTTTTGCTCTGCTATCTATTTGAGAGGAAATGAACACTGTGGACAGTTTTCATCAAGTTGCAACATTGAAATACAGAAATAACCACTTTTCCATAAACAAGCTCTAAATCATGTTTGATGCACTCTGGATGTCCAATTTTTGCTGCGCTGTCTATTTGAGAGGAAATTAACACCGTGGACAGTTTTCAGCAAGTTTGAACATTGAAATACAGAAATAACCACTTTTTCATAAACAAGCTCTAAATCATGTTTGATGCACTCTGGATGTCCAATTTTTGCTGTGTTGTCTATTTGAGAGGAAATTAACACAGTGGACAGTTTTCAGCAAGTTTGCAACATTGAAATACAGAAATAACCACTTTTCCATAAACAAGCTCTAAATCATGTTTGATGCACTCTGGATGTCCAATTTTTGTTGTGCTGTTTATTCCTGACGATATGAACACTGTGGACAATTTTCAGCAAGTTGCAAGACACAGAAATAACCACTTTTCCATAAACAAGCTCTAAATCATGTTTGATGCACTCTGGATGTCCAATTTTTTCTGCGCTGTCTATTTGAGAGGAAATTAACACTGTGGACAGTTTTCAGCAAGTTGCAACATTGAAATACAGAAATAACCACTTTTCCATAAACAAGCTCTAAATCATGTTTGGTGCACTCTGGATGTCCAATTTTTGCTGCGCTGTCTATTTGAGAGGAAATTAACACTGTGGACAGTTTTCAGCAAGTTTGAACCTTGAAATACAGAAATAACCACTTTTCCATAAACAAGCTCTAAATCATGTTTGATGCACTCTGGATGTCCAATTTTTGCTGTGCTGTCTATTTGAGAGGAAATGAACACTGTTGACAGTTTTCAGCAAGTTGCAACATTGAAATACAGAAATAACCACTTTTCCATAAACAAGCTCTAAATCATGTTTGGTGCACTCTGGATGTCCAATTTTTGCTGCGCTGTCTATTTGAGAGGAAATTAACACTGTGGACAGTTTTCAGCAAGTTTGAACCTTGAAATACAGAAATAACCACTTTTCCATAAACAAGCTCTAAATCATGTTTGATGCACTCTGGATGTCCAATTTTTGTTGTGCTGTTTATTCCTGACGATATTGAACACCTGTGGACAATTTTCAGCAAGTTACAACATACAGAAATAACCACTTTTCCATAAACAAGCTCTAAATCATGTTTGATGCACTCTGGATGTCCAATTTTTGCTGTGCTGTCTATTTGAGAGGAAATGAACACTGTTGACAGTTTTCAGCAAGTTGCAACATTGAAATACAGAAATAACCACTTTTCCATGAACAAGCTCTAAATCATGTTTGATGCACTCTGTTATTTTTACTATCTTCTACAATGTAGAATAATTGTGAAGACATCACAACTTTGAAATAACACATATGGAATCATGTAGTAAACAAATCAAAATATATTTAATATTTTAGATTCTTCAACTTTTTATTTTAGATGACAACTTTGCACACTCTTGGCATTCTCTCAACCAGCTTCACCTGCTATGCTTTTCCAACAGTCTTGATGGAGTTCCCACATATGCTGAGTACTTGTTGGCTCTTTTTCCTTCACTCTGTGGTCCAGCTCATCCCGAGCCATCTCAATTGGGTTGAGGTCGGGTGATTGTGGAGGCCATTATTCTACAATTTACAACATAGTCAAAATAAATTAAAACCCTTGAATGGGTAGGTGTTCTAAAACTTTTGACCGTAACACATTTTAGGGAAGACGCAGATGCAGATAGTGTCGAAGTAACAAACGTTTATTAATAGAACAGGGGGCAGGCAAAACGACAGGTCAAGGGCAGGCAGATGTCAGTAATCCAGATCAGAGTCAGGGTCAGGGCAGGCAGAATGGTCAAAACCAGAAAAACTAGAAAACAGGAACTAGAAACAGACACTGGGGATAATGGGGAAGATAGGTGACACCTGGAGGTGGATGGAGACAAGCACAAAGACAAGTGAAACAGATTAGGGTGTGACAGACCGGTTGTGTATTTTGATTTGTTTAACACTTTTTTGGTTACCACTTGATTTCAAATGTGTCATTTCATAGTTTTGATGTCCTCACTGTTATTCTACAATGTAGAAAATAGTAAAAATAAAGAAAAACTATTGATTGAGTAGGTGTGTCCACACTTTTGACTGGTACTGTACAGTGGGGCAAAAAAGTATTTAGTCAGCCACCAATTATGCAAGTTCTCCCACTTAAAAAGATGAGAGAGGCCTGTAATTTTCATCATAGGTACACTTCAACAATGATAGACAAAATGAGAAAAAAAATCCTGAAAATCACATTGTAGGAATTTTAATGAATTTATTTGCAAATTATGGTGGAAAATAAGTATTTGGTCAATAACAAAAGTTTATCTCAATACTTTGTTATATACCCTTTGTTGGCAATGACAGAGGTCAAATGTTTTCTGTAAGTCTTCACAAGGTTTCCACACACTGTTGCTGGTATTTTGGCTCATTCCTCCATGCAGATCTCATCTAGAGCAGTAATGTTTTGGGGCTGTTGCTGGGCAACACGGACTTTCAACTCCCTCCAAAGATTGTCTATGGGGTTGAGATCTGGAGACTGGCTAGGCCACTCCAGGACCTTAAAATGCTTCTTACGAAGCCACTCCTTCGTTGCCCGGGCGGTGTGTTTGGGATCATTGTCATGCTGAAAGACCCAGCCACATTTCATCTTCAATGCCCTTGCTGATGGAAAGAGGTTTTCACTCAAAATCTCACGATACATGGCCCCATTCATTCTTTCCTTTACACGGATCAGTCGTCCTGGACCCTTTGCAGAAAAACAGCCCCAAAGCATGATGTTTCCACCCCCATGCTTCACAGTAGGTATGGGGTTATTTGAATGCAACTCAGCGTTCTTTGTCCTCCAACCACGACGGGTTGAGTTTTTACCAAAAAGTTATATTTTGGTTTCATCTGACCATATGACATTCTCCCATATGACCATTCTCCCAATCTTCTTCTGGATCATCCAAATGCTCTCTAGCAAACTTTAGATGGGCCTGGACATGTACTGGCTTAAACAGGGGAACATGTCTGGCACTGCAGGATTTGTGTTCTTGGCGTCGTAGTGTGTTACTGATGGTAGTCTTTGTTACTTTGGTCCCAGCTCTCTGCAGGTAATTCACTAGGTCCCCCCGTGTGGTTCTGGGATTTTTGCTCACCGTTCTTGTGATCATTTTGACCCCACGGGGTGAGATCTTGCGTGGAGCCCCAGATCGAGGGAGATTATCAGTGGTCTTGTATGTCTTCCATTTCCTAATACTTGCTCCAACAGTTGATTTCTTCAAACCAAGCTTGCTTACCTATTGCAGATTCAGTCTTCCCAGCCTGGTGCAGGTCTATCATTTTATTTCTGGTGTCTTTTGACAGCTCTTTGGTCTTGGCCATAGTGGAGTTTGGAGTGTGACTGTTTGAGGTTGTGGACAGTTGTCTTTTATACTGATAACAAGTTCAAACAGGTGCCATTAATACAGGTAACGAGTAAAGAAGAAGTTACAGGTCTGTGAGAGCCAGAAATATTGCCTGTTTGTAGGTGACCAAATACTTATTTTCCACCATAATTTGCAAATAAATTAATTTAAAATCCTACAACGTGATTTTCTGGATTTTTTTTCTCATTTTGTCTGTCATAGTTGAAGTGTACCTATGATGAAAATTACAGGCCTCTCTCATCTTTTTAAGTGGGAGAACTTGCACAATTGGTGGCTGACTAAATACTTTTTTGCCCCACTGTATATACAGTACACACACACTCCGGACTCCAACTTTGCTCCTCCTAATATTTATAAATTCCATTATTTTAGATTTGTGTGTGTTGTTGTGAATTGTTTGATATTACTGCACTGTTTGAGCTGGCAACACTACACCCAAGCATTTCACTACACCCACAATAAAATCTGCTAAATATGTGTATGTGACCAACAAAATTTGATTTGATGTGAAAATCCACATCATCACATGTGACACAATTTCACATATGCAATGTCACATGTGAGTTCATGTGTTTTTTCCGTAAGGGGAGTGCTGTCCACGATGCACCATTTTAAAGGCAATTTTGCACATCCCGCGGAAATCACATTGATGATAAACACTGCAGATTTCTAAATTAAAGGTAATCAGAAATTACCTTTATATGTCAAGCGCTCTACAACGCACCTCAGAATGAATCCCAGCCTCAATCAGTCACACCTTTTACATGGCACACCACTTGCAAACAACACACACGGACACGCATGGAAATATGGACCAGACCAGAGCGCAGAATTAAACCAGTGTATGATGATGATGGTTAGACTAGATGATTCTAACACACATGCAGACTACACGATCCTAACACATAGACAGACTAGATTATCCTGATAGACTACATCAGCGTTTCCCAAATTTGATCCTCAGGACCCCAAGGGGTGCACATTTTGTTTTTGCCCTAACACTGATTCAAGTGATCAAAGCTTGATAATTAGTTGATTATTTGAATCAGCTGTTTAGGGCAAAAACCAAAATTTGCACCCCTTGGGGTCTTGAGGACCGAGTTTGTGAAATCCTGGACAACATGATCCTAACATATATTTATTTATTTTATTTAACTAGGCAAGTCAGTTAAGAACAAATTCTTATTTTCAATGACGGCCTAGGAACAGTGGGTTAACTGCCGGGGGAACGACAGATTTGTACCTTGTCAGCTCGGGGGTTTGAACTTGCAACCTTCCGGTTACTAGTCCAATGCTCTAACCACTAGGCTACCCTGCCGGTAGACACATGATCCTAACACACAGACAGACTACATGATCCTAACACACAGACAGACAAATTATTGAATTCACTTCATTCTACTGTCACTAACAGGGTTCCACTGTGAGAGATGTTGCATTGTTTTCTAGCACCGTTTAGACAGAGAATTATAGTGTAGGGTTCATGTAGTCTGGTCCTTTAAACTCCATTTCCCAGCAGTCTCTCTTATTGCTTCACTTAAGTGTCTACGGCAATGGTGTCTCTTCATTGGTTCTCCCTGTATTGTGTCGCAATATCGTAGCTCTCCTCTCCTCCTCCAGATGTCGTCTGGGACCATCAGTCGACCCTCTCTCATCCTCTCCTCTCCTCCTCTATATGTGGTCTGGGACTGTCAGTAGTGCCTCCTCTGGTTCTCTGTCCACGTCAACATTCTGAAGACAGACGGAGAGAAAGAGAAGGTGTGATGATGTGTGTGTGTGTTTGTGTGTGTGTACCTGCAAACTACGCTTGGTGAGGTTCTGCAGGATTTTGTTCGAGGTAGGGCTTGGTGTGGGGACGTCACTGCATTGGCTCTCCTGACAACCAGAGGGGCTTAAGTATGATCCACAAATGAGATTTTCTGACAGTTCAAGGCTTTTAAGCCAGGAGTAGGTTGCTGCTAGACGCTTTTAGTACATATGAGGCGGTACGAGGGTTGGATTTGGAAATGGGAACTTTATATGTAGTGTGTGCACGTGTGTTGGCTCACCACTGGTTTGTCTCTGTGTGTGTTGACTGCTTCAATGTTGAGGAAGATGGACTCAACCTTACAACCTGAGAAAAATAATAGAGACCCCAGGACTACAGCTGATTTAGTATATCAATTAACATTATCATTGTTAAATATTTCTACTTAAATATTCATAGGGAGAGAAAGAGAGAGAAAGAGACCGACCGTAAGCAACTGGGGTGAGTTTTAGCACCGTGTGGAGAGGACACTTCAAATATGGCAACTCCGCTGGAGGGAGAGAGAGATGGGAGAAGAGTGGAGAAAGTTAAGAGGGGAGTGGAGAAAGAGGAGAGAGAGATAGATGGGGATACAGAACTCAAACATTTCTTCTGACTGACAGATGGATAATTTCAACATTGACAGAGTTCCAAAGGTTCCCAAGCTGTGTGATAGTGGTATATGGTATAGTAGAGGCTATGGGATTGTGGTTAGACCGTCTTACCTGCACTCTTATCAAGGAAGTAAGCTAGCAGACAGCGCATGACAGCCTGGTGGCACACCACCAGAACATTCTCCTGTCTCTCTAGTTCCATGATCACCGGCTCCAGACGTTGCACCAGGTCCTCATACGACTGACACACACACACACACACACACACACACATAATATATATGAACATTGCACACACACGCACACGATACACACATTATACATACATTATACACTACATGGCCAAAAGTATGTGGACACCTGCTTGTCTAACATCTCATTTCAAAATCATGGGCATTAATATGGAGTTGGTCCACCCTTTGCTGCTATAACAGCCTCCACTCTTTTGGGAAGGCTTTTCACTAGATGTTGGAACATTGCTGTAGTGACTTGCTTCCATTTAGCCACAAGAACATTGGTGAGGTTGGGCACTGATATTGGGCGATTGCTTTGTGCACGTGGGCATTGTCATGCTGAAACAGGAAAGGGCAATTCCAAAACTGTTGCCACAAAGTTAAAATCAAATCAAATATTATTTGTCACATACACGTGTTTAGCAGATGTTATTGGAGGTGTAGCAAAATGCTTGTGTTTGTAGCTCCAACAGTGCAGTATAATCTAACAATTACACACAAATATAAAATAAAGGACTGGAATTAAGAATGTATAAATATTTGGACGAGCAATATCAGAGTGGCATAGACTAAGATACAGTAGAATAGGATAGATACAGTATACATACATATATATATATACAGTGCCTTGCGAAAGTATTCGGATCCCTTGAACTTTGCGACCTTTTGCCACATTTCAGGCTTCAAACATAAAGATATAAAACTTTATTTTTTTGTGAAGAATCAACAACAAGTGGGACACAATCATGAAGTGGAACGACATTTAGTGTATATTTCAAACTTTTTTAACAAATCAAAAACTGAAAAATTGGGCGTGCAAAATTATTCAGCCCCCTTAAGTTAATACTTTGTAGCGCCACCTTTTGCTGCGATTACAGCTGTAAGTCGCTTGGGGTATGTCTCTATCAGTTTTGCACATCGAGAGACTGACATTTTTTCCCATTCCTCCTTGCAAAACAGCTCGAGCTCAGTGAGGTTCTCGATTGGATTCAGGTCTGGACTTTGACTTGGCCATTCTAACACCTGGATATGTTTATTTTTGAACCATTCCATTGTAGACTTTGCTTTATGTTTTGGATCATTGTCTTGTTGGAAGACAAATCTCCGTCCCAGTCTCAGGTCTTTTGCAGACTCCATCAGGTTTTCTTCCAGAATGGTCCTGTATTTGGCTCCATCCATCTTCCCATCAATTTGAACCATCTTCCCTGTCCCTGCTGAAGAAAAGCAGGCCCAAACCATGATGCTGCCACCACCATGTTTGACAGTGGGGATGATGTGTTCAGCTGTGTTGCTTTTACGCCAAACATAACGTTTTGCATTGTTGCCAAAAAGTTCAATTTTGGTTTCATCTGACCAGAGCACCTTCTTCCACATGTTTGGTGTGTCTCCCAGGTGGCTTGTGGCAAACTTTAAACGACACTTTTTATGGATATCTTTAAGAAATGGCTTTCTTCTTGCCACTCTTCCATAAAGGCCAGATTTGTGCAATATACGACTGATTGTTGTCCTATGGACAGAGTCTCCCACCTCAGCTGTAGATCTCTGCAGTTCATCCAGAGTGATCATGGGCCTCTTGGCTGCATCTCTGATCAGTCTTCTCCTTGTATGAGCTGAAAGTTTAGAGGGACGGCCAGGTCTTAGTAGATTTGCAGTGGTCTGATACTCCTTCCATTTCAATATTATCGCTTGCACAGTGCTCCTTGGGATGTTTAAAGCTTGGGAAATCTTTTTGTATCCAAATCCGGCTTTAAACTTCTTCACAACAGTATCTCGGACCTGCCTGGTGTGTTCCTTGTTCTTCATGATGCTCTCTGCGCTTTTAACGGACCTCTGAGACTATCACAGTGCAGGTGCATTTATACGGAGACTTGATTACACACAGGTGGATTGTATTTATCATCATTAGTCATTTAGGTCAACATTGGATCATTCAGAGATCCTCACTGAACTTCTGGAGAGAGTTTGCTGCACTGAAAGTAAAGGGGCTGAATAATTTTGCACGCCCAATTTTTCAGTTTTTGATTTGTTAAAAAAGTTTGAAATATACAATAAATGTCGTTCCACTTCATGATTGTGTCCCACTTGTTGTTGATTCTTCACAAAAAAATAAAGTTTTATATCTTTATGTTTGAAGCCTGAAATGTGGCAAAAGGTCGCAAAGTTCAAGGGGGCCGAATACTTTCGTAAGGCACTGTATATATATATATATATATATATATGAGATAAGTAATGTAAAATATGTAAACATTATTAAAAGTGGCCAGTCATTTCAAGTCTATAGGGCAGCAGCCTCTAATGTGCTAGTGATAGCTATTTCACAGTCTGATTGCCTTGAGATAGAGACTGCAAAAACAACTTCTCGGTCCCAGCTTTGATGCACCTGTACTGACCTCGCCTTCCGGATGATAGCGATGTGAACAGGCAGTGTGGCTCAGGTGGTTGTTGTCCTTGATGATCTTTTTGGCTTTCCTGTGACATCGGGTGCTGCAGGTGTCCAGGAGGGCAGGCAGTTTGACCCCGGTGATGCGTCGGGCAGATTGCACCACCCTCTGGATAGCCCTGTGGTTGCGGGCAGTGCAGTTGCCATACCAGGCGGTGATACAGCCCGACAGGATGCTCTCAATTGTGCATCTGTAAAAGTTTGTGAGGGTTTTAGGTGCCAAGCCAAAAGAGGCACTGTTGTGCCTTCTTCACCACACTGTCTGTGTGGGTGGACCATTTCAGTTTGTCAGTGATGTGTACGCTGAGGAACTTGAAGCTTTCTACCCTCTCCACTGTGGTGCTGTTGATGTGGATAGGGGGGTGCTCCTTCTGCTGTTTCCTGAAGTCCACGATCAGCTCCTTTGTTTAGTTGGCATTGGGTGAGAGGTTTTTTTCCTGGCACCACACTCCCAGGGCCCTCACACCTCCTCCCTGTAGACTGTCTCGTCATTGTTGGTAATTAGGCATACTATTTTTGTGTCATCTGAAAACTTGATGATTGAGTTGGAGGCGTGAGTGGCCACGCAATCATGGGTGAACAGGGAGTACAGAGGGGGCATCCTTGTGGGCCCCAGTGTTGAGGATCAGCAAGTGGAGGTGTTGTTTCCTACCTTCATCACCTGGGTGCGGCCCGTCAGGATGTCCAGGACCCCGTTGCATAGGGCAGGGTTCAGACCCAGGGCCTCGAGCTAAATGATGAGCTTGGAGGGTACTATGGTGTTGAATGCTGAGCTATAGTCAATTAACAGCATTCTTACATAGGTATAATTGTCTTGTCCAGATGGGATATGGCAGTGTGCAGTGAGCCCTAAATTGCACTAGATTGCATCGTCTGTGGATCTATTGGGGCGGAAAGCAAATTGTGGGTCTAGGGTGTCAGTTAAGGTAGAGGTGATATAATCCTTGACTAGTCTCTCAAAGCACTTCATGGTAACAGATGGTCATTTAGTTCAGTCACATTTTCTTTCATACATTTTTGTCCAATTCAGGGGGGGTATTCCCTTACTTGGGTACAGGAACAATGGTGGGCATCTTTATGCATGTGGGGATAGGGAGAGACTGGGATAGGGAGAGATTGAATATGTCTGGAAACACTCCAGCCACCTGGTCTGAGCATGCTCTGAAGATGCGGCTTAAGATGCCATCTGGGCCGGCAGTCTTGCGAGGGTAAACACGTTTAAATGTGTTACTCACATTGGCCACGGAGAAGGAGAACCCACTGTCCTTGGTAGCAGGCCACGTCGTGGCACTGTGTTGTCCTCAAAGGGGGCGAAGAAGGTTTTTAGCTTGTCTGGAAGCAAGAAGTCGGTGTCCGCGACTTGGCTGTTTTTCCCTTTGTAGTTCGTGATTGTCTGTAGACCCTGCCACATACGTCTCATGTCTGAGCCGTTGAATTGCGACTCCATTTTGCCTTATGGCGGGAATAACTACACTGTTTGCGATTCGGCCATATTCCCAGTCACCTAACATGGTTAACAGAGCCATGAACACCCTCATATGAATCCAGCTCCTCCTCTCCTCTCTCTCACATAACCGAAACCCACTCCAATGCCCATCCAGTCAGCAGAGAAATAACCATGGCAACCTTAGACCTGTCAGTGGTGGGGACTCCCATCTGGTGTGCAAAATAGAGGAAGCACTGGAGTAGGAAGCCACAGCATTTAGATGGGTTCCCATCATATTTTTCCGGGAGGGACAAATGGTCATTGCTGACCTGGGTGGACTGCTGAATGGACTGGTGTGCTGGCTTGCTAGATTGACTGGTGGTAGAGTATCCTCCGCTAGCCTCTCGGATATATTTGAAACGTTGAAGACTGCGAAGAACCTCTTCCATAGCCTTCCCCAGTTGCGCCAGCTGGTTATGGTGTTGATGAAGTAGGTATCCCTGTTCGTCGACCGTCCGATTAGATGTCCTGATTTCCTACTGCTTCCATTTGTTGAGGCAGTAATCTGTTACGTAGACGCTGGGAGTCGGTGCAGGTGGTGAGTTTAAAAATAAACAAAATATGGAATAATACAAGAAACAAGAGAATACTTCCTGGGAAATAAACCTAAGTGAGTGCCAGATATAGGTGAGGTAATGAGTCCAGATGTGGCTCATCATGAGGAGCAGGTGCGCATAATGAATAATAATATTTGCCAGGACCGGTGGACAGTAAATCGGCGACGTTGAACACCGGAGAGGGGGAGTGGGAGTAGACGTGACAATGACGCTACAAGCTTGGCACACCTGTATTTGGGGAATTTCTCCAATTCTTCTCTGCAGATCCTCTCAAGTTCTGTCAGATTGGATGGAGAGCGTTGCTGCACAGCTATTTTCAGGTCTCTCCAGGGATGTTCGATTGGGTTCAAGTCCGGGCTCTGGCTGTGCCAATCAAGGACATTCAAAGACTTGTCCCAAAACCACTCCTGCGTTGTCTTGGCTGTGTGCTTAGGGTCCTTGTCCTGTTGGAAGGTGAACCTTCGCCCCAGCTCTTGAGCAGGTTCTCATCAAGGATCGCTCTGTACTTTGCTCCTTTCATCTTTCCCTCGATCCTGACTAGTCTCCCAGTCCCTGCCGCTGAAAATCATCCCCGTGATACTGCCACCACTAAGCTTCACTGAAGGGATGATGCCAGGTTTCCTCCAGACGTGATGCTTGGCATTCAGGTAAAATAGTTCAATCTTGGTTTCATCAGACCAGAGAATTTTGTTTCTCATGGTCTGAGAGTCTTTAGGTTCCTTTTGGCAAACTCAAAGCGAGCTCTCGTGTACCTTTTACTGAGGAGTGGCTTCCATCTAGCCACTCTACTATAAAGGCCTGATTTGTGGAACGCTGCAGAGATGGTTGTCCTTCTCGAAAGATTTCCCATCTCCACAGAGGAACTCTAGAGCTCTGTCAGACTGACCTTTAGCTTCCTGGTCACCCTGACAAAGGCCCTTCTCCCCCGATTGCTCAGTTTGGCCCGGGCGGCCAGCTCTAGTAAAAGTCTTGGTGGTTTCAAACTTCTTACGTTTAAGAATGATGGAGGCCACTGTGTTCTTGGGGACCTTCAATGCTGCAGAAATATTTTGGTACCCTTCCTCAGATCTGTGCCTCGACACAATCCTGTCTCAGATCTCTACGGACAATTCTTTCGACCTCATGGCTTGGTTTTTGCGCTGACATGCACTATCAACTGTGGGACCTAATATAGACAGGTGTGTGCCTTTCATGTCAAAGCAATTGAAATTACCACAGGTAGACTCCAATCAAGTTGTAGAAAAATAAAGGATGATCAATGGAAAAAGGATGCACTTGAGCTCAATTTCTCATAGCAAAGGGTCTGAATATTTCTGTAAATAAGGTATTTCTGTTTTTATTTGTTTTACATTTGCACATTTTTTTTTTAGAATACAGCTGTAATGTTCCAAAATGTGGAAAAAGTCAAGTGGTCTGATTATACAGACATTATATCTACACACAATACACCCTAACCCTATGGTCACTGGTTCCAAGCACTGCACCAAGTCCTCAAACACTGAGACTACACAGCCAAGTATATCCGAACAAATTATGAAAGACAAGCATTGTAATTTTGAATTCCATAAAGTGAGTGTGGAAGAGGTAAAAAAAAGGATTGTTGTCTATCAACAATGACAAGCCACCGGGTTCCTACAACTTGGTTAGAATATTACTGAGGATGATATTGCCACTCCTATTTTCCATATCTTCAATTTAAGCCGACTAGAAACTGTGCACCCTCAGGGTTAGAAGGAAGCAAAAGTCATTCCCCTACGTAAGAATAGTTAAACCCCCTTTACTAGCTCAAATAGCCGACTAATCAGCCTGTTTCCAACCCTTGATCGTGTTTGACCATACAAAGCTATATTACAGTAAACAAATTGACAACAGACTTTTAGGACATTCAACAAGCACAGCATTTACACAAATGACTGATGATTGGCTGAGAGAAATTGATGATAGGGGGCTGTTTTGTTAGATTTCAGCGTGGCTTTTGAAATTATCGATCATAGTCTGCTGCTGGAAAAACGTACGTTTTATGGCTTTACACCCCCAGCTATATTGTGGATAAATAGTTACCTGTCTAACACAACACAGAGGTGTTTAACCTTTTCATGCATGAGTTCCAAATATATCTAACTGTTGCCACAGCGTGAGTTTTTTTATGTGCATGATGTTAGAATCCACTCACAGTTCCAAAATGTGATTGTGACTCAACAGAACAGTTAACACGCGCTGGCCTCAAACATAGGCTGTTTCAACTTGTCAATTTAAAAATATTTTCTAACAACAGTTTCAATTGAGGTGTGCTCCTCATTAATTCACATGAGAAAGTAGCCTATTTCACTGCTTTGGCAACAGCTATTGGGGGATCCATAGAAAATGCAAATAGGACTGAAAAACATACATTATATACACTGAGTCTACAAATCATTAAGAATATCTGCTCTTTCCATGACATAGACTGACCAGGTGAATCCAGGGGAAAACTTTGATCCCTTATTTATTAAATCCACTCAATTAAGGGGAGGAAACAGGTTAATAATGAAGGATATTTAAGCTTGAGGCAATTGAGACATGGAATGTGTATGTGTGCCATTCAAAGGGTGAATGTGAAAAACAAAAAACATGTCTATGAACGGGGCAAGGTGGTAGGTGCCACCGTTTGCACAGGGCAAGCATCCAATGTGGAACACTTTCATAATTAGGGCACTTTGCTTTTATTTCCAGCATTATCCACTGGTGTTGCTGCAGGTAGAATATCTCAGGAAATGTTCTTTAATTGACATAAACTGTCTCCAATCAATCAATCAATGTCTGATTGTGAATGTGTATTTTGCTGGGGATATTATTTGTGGATCAGTGATTCTACACCTTACCTTGCTCAAGCTGATCCTTTTCAATGGACTCAGGAGTTAGAGCTAAAATGTTGTCAATTAGAGTCAGTATCAACGAAACCGACAATGGAAGTTTATTGTAGCATATTCTGGAGGTAGTCCCGACTGGGAGTCAAACCTGGATCCAGCTACTGTCAAGCCAACACTTTTAACATTACTACACACAGTATACACATAGCATACAAACATTATACTCTCACTCCTCACCTCTCCCTTGGGGTAGCGGTAACGGTACTTGTTTTGGTCTCTCAGTGCAAACTCTTCTGGGTAGTGGTCTTGGATCTCCTCATAGGTCATCTCCTCACACACACCCTGACATGCAGGACAGAGAGGTTACACATACACCCCACCCCCTCCTGACAAACAGGAAAGAAGAGAGGTACACACACACACACACACACACTAAACACACACTAAACACACGCACACACTTACTGCGTCTATCTCGTTGAGGGCCTTCCACTGTTCGTAGGGGACTCCCAGACCCTCAGCTGTCTGGATGGTTCTCTTCATGTGGCTGGTCCACACCTTCAAATCTCTGATACACTGGCTACGTATGTACCCTCCTAGAGCACTGGCAAACTACACACACGCACGCACACACACACACACACTTTAGATCTCTGATTCACTGGTTACGCGGGCCACCCCAGACATTTTTGTTTTAACCCTAAAAGGTGAAAAATCTGTCTAGATAAAAAATCTGTCGATCTGCCCTTGAGCAAGGCACTTATTAGCTCTAATTGCTCCAGAGTCGCCAACAATTGCTGATTCATACTGTGACCCCATTCTCTAAGGGTGTCTCAGGGTGAGTGGGATATTTAAAAAACACATTTCCAGTTCACACCACACACTTTTATATTTTACACATTTGTACATGTGTGAAACAGGACAAAAATAAGCATTTTTGATTCGACGTCCTCCGGATGTTGTCAGAATTATTGTGTAAGTCTATGGAAGGGGGTGAGAAACATGAGCTTCTTCAGTTTTGTATTGAAGTCAATGTACCCAGAGGAGGACAGAAACTAGCTGTCTTCTGGCTATACAGTGGTGCTACCCAACAGAGTGCTGTTGAGGCTACTGTACAGTAGAACTTCATGGCAAAACTGTTTTTTTATCAATTATTTGGTGACATGTGAATATCTTTAGTGTAGCTTTATCTAAAAAGGATACACTTAAGTGTTAATAAAACAATTGTATGAAAAGGGGATGGTCCTCCCCTTCCTCCTCTGAGGAGCCTCCACTGCTGGTTACGCATGTACCCTCCTAGAGCACTGGCAAACTACACAAACACACATGTATGCATGTATGCACACACACACACCTTTAGATCGCTGATACACAGGGATTCAGAGATCTGGGTTTCCCAACCTAGATGTTTCACTTTTTTTTCAGCAAGTGTTTGACTAATTGAATCAAGTGTGCCAGTTTAGGGTTAAACAAAAATGTGGAATGTCTGGGGGAGCCAGAGGAAAGGGTTGGGAAATCCTGTCCTAGAGCACTAACAAACCACACACACACACACACACACACACACACACACACACACACACACACACACACACACACACACACACACACACACACACACACACACACACACACACACACACACACACACACACACACACTTTAGACTTTGATACACTGGCATGTACCCTCCTAGAGCACTGGCAAACTACACACACCCCAATCTCTTAAATTGTTTCCTCCTAGGGACAGACCAGTATCCTATTTAAAAAAAATCTTAGGGAGTAGATCAGCTTGTAATTGTCTGCATCATTTCCAATTTCCCATATTTTGGGGAGTAAATATATAAATATTATATATTTATTTATATATATAAACTTTAAAAAAATATTTTTTTTTTCCTTAATTATTTTCCCTTAACCCTACCATCCCTCCCCTATTTGGAGTAAACTAATGGACAACAATACTTACAGGCTGACTACACCACTCGTGCGTGAGCATTGCAAAATCAATTTTGAAATCTATATTGATCAATTATTGCACCCACACTGCTCGAGCGCGCCTACGAATGTCTGCGTTGCCAAGGGCTAAACTAGAAGTCAGTTCTATTTCTGAAGCGGATCGCGCTGCAAGTCCTGCCTCTCCCATCTTCTCATTGATTTATAGAAGCAGGTAGCCAACATGCCATCTCCTTATTGGTTTTACCCACGTAGGTGACTGAAGATGAATGAGGTCCGTGGCAGAAATGCACCTCATTTATGAAAGTTGCCAATCGCAATTTAAAGTCAAGAGAAAAAAAAGCCTGGAGGGATGAGAGATGACTAGAAAAGATTCAGTTGACTGTTTTATGTGTGGATTAATTTGTGGAGTAGAGGACCTTGTGCATTTCAGGTAAAATAAGAACTCATGTTTATTTCCCAGGACAAATTAGCTAGCAACAGCAATCTAGCTAAATAGGACAAATTAGCAAGCAAGTGCACGCTAAATTGCCATCAATGTTTAATGCTTTTCAACCTGTCCCCAAATTAATAGAATTGGTCCAGAGTTTGTTTCAATATTTTAACCTGCGTGTCATGATGTGTCCCCCGTGGTATGCACGATTTCACACGATGGTGCTCAAGCCGGTTTGGTTCCGGGTTAGGCTTCTACTTCCAGCTTATACATACTATAAACATTTTACGGACACAGTATATATGTTACAATAGTTATCTTTTGCTTGATTTTAGTCCCATCCTTCAGCTCCTCTCGTCTCCCATCTATTTTTGAACACCATCCAGTTTTGATTCATATTTGCCATATATTTTTCAACTGTGCTGTTTCACAAAAGTTCTGAACCTTTCTAGTCTCAAAGATTCTACTGATTCTAAATAAAATATATATTTTTTAATTATATTATTGATCGAGTGACTATGATTTTTTAAATCGCCCAGTGATCTTTGCAGAATTCGCTCCAGGTAAATGTTACAACTCTTCAGCCATTCCTGAGCCTTCGACCAAAAACAAGCCACATATGGACAGTACCAAAACAAATGATCTAATAATTCTGTCTCTTCGCAGCAAAATGATGGTGGTATCCCCCTAAAATATAACATGCCATTGGTTAATTTAAATTGAAAAACTCTTTGAATCCAGCATTGTTTTGTGTATCGGGTTCATAAACCATGTACCATGTAATCGGTACATCGAAAATGTCTTCCCAGCTATATTGCAATCTATATGGCACAGCTGTCCATTTTTTGGAAGATAAATGAAACTGGTATACTTTTTTATTTATCACAAATTTCTTTAGCTAATTTTGATCTTCAATGCAGGGCCTACAGACAAGACCCTTACTTGTATCCTACCTTTTTCCCTCCTAGAGACAGACCACTGCCCTACCTTTTTCCTCAAGGGGACCAACCCCAGTCTCCTATCTTGCTTTCTCTATCTTGCTTTCTGTGGATAGACCAGTCTCCTGTCTTGTTTCCTCCTTGGGGACAGACCCGAGTCTCTGGCCTTGTTTCCTCCTGGGAACAGATCAGTCTCCTACCCGGTTTCATCCTAGGGGCCGACCCCAGACTCCCACCTTGTTTACAGACCAGCCTCTTACCTTGTTTCCTCCTGGGGACAGACCAGAGTATCCGGCCTTGTTTCCTACTGAGGACAGACCAGTTTCCTACCCGGTTTCCTCCTAGGGACCGACATCAGACTCTACCTTGTTTACAGACCAGCCTCCTACCTGGGTTCCTTCTGGGGACAGACCAGTCTCCTACCTTGTTACCGCGTGGGGACAGGCCAGAGTCTCCTCCAATGCGTCCCACAAGGTTGAGTTCACTCTCTCCGTGGCGGGTCAGGTAGATGAACCGCGGCGCTACATGTATGTTCATCAGGTAATAAACAATACGACTCTGGATGTGGTCCTGCACACGGTTCACCAGATACCTGCTGCCAACATTAAAGATCTTTATATATGACAGACTCCTAGAAGAGGGGAGAGAGAATGGGAGGGGGAGGAGGGAGAAAAATAAATGGGGCAGGGGGGGAACAGGGAGAGAGATGTTAAATCCCTTTACCCAATCCACTAGATTCCTGCTGCCTATGTTGAAGATCTTAACATACGACAAACTCTTAGTGGGGAGGAGAGAGAGAGAGGAGAGAAAGAGAAGTGTCAGAGTCCTGTGTGTGTATGTGTGTTTGTTACCTGTCCTTCTCATCGTTCAGGGATATGTATGTAACTTTGTAACACTCAATCCTCTTGAGGAAGTCAGCGACCGCCTCCTCTTTATCACAACCCGCGTAGTCTGGACTGCTCAGCTTCACTTGCTGTACACACACACACACACACACACACACACACACACACACACACACACACACACACACACACACACACACACACACACACACACACACACACACACACACACACACACACACACACACACACACACACACACACACACACACACACACACACACACACACACACACACACACACACACACACACACACACACACACACACACACGAGAGATCAGTACAGACAGACACACACTCACAGGTGAGATTAGTACACTTAATAGAAACAGAAACATACTTTGATATTCTCAGCAATGATCTCTGGGTCGTCACACAACGACTCTATGAAGAAGACCTGTGGAAGGAGAGAGGGAGAAAAAATTTGATTGGAGAGATGGACAATGACACACATTTCCACACAGATTAAGCTATTGATTTACACACAGCTACAGACGTGATTTTGAGCTGCTCCTTGAAAAAGCATTTCACTGTTCCTGGTGCAAAAATACTGTGCTATCCCTGAGCTCGAGTGAATTACACTACTAAGCTGCTAATGAATGTTCCATGCCAGGCCATGGAAATCGATTCTAATTGTAGTCCATGTGGGTTTTAAAACACTATGAAGCGCAGCTCTGAACAGTTGAATCTGAGAGCTGATTGATTCTCTGCTAGACACTAATAAAAGGCCCATGATATCTGGCCCTGTTCCCTCTCTGAATCGTGGCACTGGACGCATTAGCAGGATTCTTTCTCTTCACAGCTGGCTACTTGAATATTGCAGCTTTTGTTGACAATTTCAATACCTTTTGGAAACAAAACACGTTATTTAAGGAGGATGGGATCCACCCAATTAATTTGGGTTCCTGGAGCCTTTCACATGTGGCAGCTCTGAAAAAGTGACTGTAAGCTCCAAGATATGCTAAGTTAATCAGTAGCTACAAGAGGGAGACCTCTGTAATTAGCCCCTACAATACTATCAACAGGCTTGTAATCTAGCTATCGTACTGCATGTGCTCATAAGCATAGAGGTGTTGTACAGTACATTCGGAAAGTATTCAGACCCCTTGACTTTTTCCATATTTTGTTACGCCTAATTCTAAAATGTATTAAATTGATTTTCCCCCTCATTAATCTACACATAATACCCATAATGACAAAGCAAAAACAGGTTTCTAGACATTTTTAAAAATACCTTAAAAATAAAACCTGAAATATTACATTTACATAACTATTGAAACCCTTTACTCGGTACTTTGTTGAAACACCTTTGGCAGCGATTACAGCCTTGAGTCTTCTTGGGTATAAGGCTACAAGCTTGGCACACCTGTATTTTGGGGAATTTCTCCCATTCTTCTCTGTAGATACTGCTGCACAACTATTTTCACGTCTCCAGAGATGTTCGATGGGGTTCAAGTCCAGGCTCTGGCTGGGCCAATCAAGGACAATCAGAGACTAACCACTCCTGCTTTGTCTTGGCTGTGTGCTTAGGGTCATTGTCCTGTTGGAAGGTGAACCTTCGCCCTAGTCTGAGATCCTGAGCGCTCTGGAGCAGTTTTTCATCAAGGATCTCTCTGTACTTTGCTCCATTCAGCTTTGCCTTGATCCTGAAAAACATCCCCACGGCATGATGCTGCCACTACCACACCTTTATTTAACCAGGTAGGCTAGTTGAGAACAAGTTCTCATTTACAACTGCGACCTGGCCAAGATAAATCAAAGCAGTGTAACACAAACAACAACACAGAGTTACACATGGAATAAACAAACATACAGTCAACAACACAATATAAAAAGCCTATATACAGTGTGTGCAAATGAGGTAGGATAACGGAGGTAAGGTTATATATAGGCCATAGTGCCGAAATAATTACAATATAGCAATTAAACATTGTTGTGATAGATGTGCAGAAGATGAGAGTAGAGGTAGTGGGGTGTAAAGGAGCTAAATCAATAAAATAGATAACAGTATGGGGATGAGGTAGTTGGATGGGCTAATTTCAGGTGGGCTATGTACAGGTGCAGTGATCTGTGAGCTGATCTGACAGCTGGTGCTTAAAGCTAGTGAGGGAGATATGAGTCTCCAGCTTCAGTGATTTATACAGTTTGTTCCATTCATTGGCAGCAGATAACTGGAAAAAAAGGTGGCCGAAGGAAGAATTGGCATAGGGGGTGACCAGTGAAATATACCTGCTGGAGAGCGTGTTACGGGTGAGTGCTAATATGGTGACCAGTGAGCTGAGAGTTATAGATGACCTGGAGCCAGTGGGTGTGGCGATGAATATGAAGCGAGGCCAGCCAAAGAGAGCATACAGGTCGCAATGGTGGGTAGTATATGGGGCTTTGGTGACAAAACGATAGACCGCATCCAATTTGCTGAATAGAGTGTTGGAGGCTATTTTGTAAATGACATTGCCAAAGTCAAGGATCGGTGGGATAGTCAGTCTTACGAGGGTACGTTTGGCAGCATGAGTGAAGGAAGCTGATTCTAGATTTAATTTTGGATTGGAGATGCTTAATGTGAATCTGGAAGGAGAGTTTACAGTCTAACCAGACACCTAGGTATTTTTATTAAGTCACATATTAAGTCAGAACCGTCCAGAGTAGTGATGCTTGGCAGGCGGGCAGGTGTGGGCAGCAATCGGTTGAAGAGCATGCATTTTGTTTTACTTGTATTGAAGAGCAGTTGGAGGCCACGGATGTAGAGTTGTATTGCATTGAAGCTCGGCTAGAGGTTAGTTAACCTGTTGAATCTAGGGGACACTATTTTCATTTTTGGAAAAATAACGTTCCCAAAGTAAACAGGTTATTTTGTCAGGACAAGATGCTAGAATATGCATATAATTGACAGCTTAGGATAGAAAACACTCTAAAGTTTCCAAAACTGTAAAAATATTGTCTGTGAGTATAACAGAACTGATATTGCAGGCGAAAGCCTGAGAAAAATCCAATCAGGAAGGGACTCTTATTTAGAAAGCTCTGCGTTCCTATGCGTCCCTATCAACCAGATTCCTTTTTCTATGGCTTCCCTAAATGTGTCTAGTGTCACAATACATCATTTCAGGCTTTTATTTTGAAAAATGAGCCTGAACGACGACATTGGTCAGCTGGAGGCTCTCAGAGTGATATGTGCGTAATAGACAAATGCGACCATTGTTTCTCTCTTTCCTACTAAGAAGCCACCTGTCCCGGTTGATATATTATCAATTAGATATCTGAAGAACACCTTGAGGATTGATTATAAACAACGTTTGCCATGTTTCTGTCGATATTATGGAGCTAATTTGGAATATTTTTCGCCGTTTTCATGACTGTAATTTCCGGGCAATTTCTCAGCCAAACGTGAAGAACAAACGGAGCTATTTTGCCTACAAAAATAATATTTTGGGAAAAAATGAACTTTGGCTATCTACCTGGGAGTCTCGTGAGTGAAAACATTCAAAGTACATCAAAGGTAAACAATTTAATTTGATTGCTTCTCTGATTTTCGTGACAAGGTTGCCTGCTGCTAGCAATGCATAATGCTATGCTAGTCTATGATAAACTTACACAAATGCTTGTCTAGCTTTGGCTGTAAAGCATATTTTGAAAATCTGAGATGACAGGGTGATTAACAAAAGGCTAAGCTGTGTTCCAATATATTTCACTTGTGATTTTCATGAATAGGAATATTTTCTAGGAAGATTTATGTCCGTTGCGTTATGCTAATTAGTGTCAGGCGATGATTACGCTCCCGGACCCGGGATGGGGTGTCACAAGAACAAACACGCCCCCATAAAGAAAATAAGAATTTTAAAAAAGTGATCCCCTGGTTCGACTGTGATCTTGCAGAGTTACTCGGCACAAGCGTGCCAGGATGACTGGCTCTCGTTCAGGCAAATGAGAAATAAGTGCATTCAGGCTTTCCGGAAAGCCAAAGTTAGTTACTGTAAGGAGCAGTTCTATCTCTGTGGGTCTAACCCCAAGAAGTTCTGGAAAACAGTTAACTTCTTCGGGGTAGGGGGCAGTATTTGGAAGTTTGGAAGAATGAGGTGCCCCAAGTAAACTGCCTGTTACTCAGGCCCAGAAGCTAGGATATGCATATAATTGGTAGTATTGGATAGGAAACACTCTAAAGTTTCCAAAATGGTTAAGATAATGTCTGTGAGTATAACAGAACTGATATGGCAGGCAAAAACCTGCCAATCTATCAAGATTTTTTTTTTCACCCTTGATTACTATGGCTGTCAGTGGGAATATAAAAGGAAGTCCTTCCAGATTGCAGTTCCTAGGGCTTCCACTAGATGTCAACAGTCTTTAGAAAGAGTTTCAGGCTTGTTTTTTTTAAATGAGCTAGAATTTGTAGTTTTAGTAAGTGGCTCCCATTTTAGCTGTAGTGTTTGTTGCGCGTTCCGGGGTGTGTGCGTACTTCGTTATTCATCTCCGGTCATGGTCTCCTGTATTCTCAGTCTTAAATTGTATCATTTATTTACATATTAGGGTACCTGAGGATTGATTAGATTGTTTGATATGTTTGGAAGAAGTTTATTGGTAACTTACGGGATTCATTTGTATGCATTTTGAATGAGGGAAACCGGTGTATTACTGAGTCTAGCGCGCCAATGAAACATACTTTTTTGGGATATAAAGGACTTTATCGAACAAAAGGCCCATTTGTTATGTAGCTGGAACCTTTGTGATTGCAACCAGATGAAGATCTTCAAAGGTAAGTGATTTATTTTATCGTTATTTCTGACTTTTGTGACACCTCTGCTTCTAATGCTTTTGTGTGTGGGGCGCTGTCCTCAGATAATCGCATGGTGTGCTTTCTCCCTAAAAGCCTTTTTGAAATTTGACAACGCGGCTGAATTAACAAGAAGTTAACCTTTTAAATGATGTGTGACAGTTGTATTTTCATGAATGTTTAATATTACGATTTCTGTCATTTGAATTTCGCGCTCCGCAATTTCCCCGGATGTTGGCCAGTTGGGACGGTAGCATCCCAGTGATCCGTAAAAAGTTCAAGACCTGGAGAATAAACACTCCTCCTCACAGCTGCTCATGTACCTTAATAAAGTTGATGATGTGGTTGTTACTGACAAGAAGCACATGGCTGAGCTCTTTAATCACCACTTCATTAAGTCAGGATTCCTATTTGACTCAGCCATGCCTCCTCGGCCATCCAATATTTCCTCATCTCCCACCCCTTCTAATGTGACTAGTCACAATTTTCCTCCCTCTTTTTCCCCTCCACTACAAAGTTTCTCCCTGTAGGTGGTCACTGAGTCCGAGGAACTAGAGGAGCTCCTTAAACTTGACCCTAAAATAACTTCTGGGTCAGATGGTTTAGACCCTTTCTTCTTTAAGGTTGCTGTCCCTATCATCGCCAAACCTATCTCTGACCTTTTCAACCTGTCTCGCCTCTCTGGGGAGGTTCCCATTGCTTGGAAGGCAGCCACGGTTCATCCATTATTTAACTTCTCTAGGATAGGGGGCAGCATTTGGAATTTTGGATGAAAAGCATGCCCAAATTCAACTGCCTGCTACTCATCCCCAGAAGATAAGATATGCATATTATTAGTATATTTGGATAGATGACACAATGAATGTTCTAAAAAAAGTTTGAATCATATCTGTAAGTATAACAGAACTTACATAGCAGGCAAAACCCTGAGGACAAACCATTCAAATAAAAAAAATGTTTGAGGTCACCCTCTTTTCAATGGGATTTCATTGGGAATCCAGATTTCGAAGGGACTTGCTTGCAGTTCCTACCGCTTCCACTGGATGCCACCAGTCTTTAGAAACTGGTTGAGGTTAATCCTTTGTGTAATGAAGAAGTACGGCCATCTTGAACAAGGGTCATTTCATGTGTGCTGTTTGATAGAGGCGCATGACCAGAAAGCATGCTTCAGTTTGTTTTCTTCCTGTATTGAACACAGATCATCCCGTCTTCAATTTGATCGATTATTTACCTTTAAAAATACCAAAAGTTGTATTATAAAAGTAGTTTGAAATGTTTGCATGGTAGGCTTTTTTCCGTACCTTTTAAAAACACAGCGGTTGCATTAAGAACTAGTGTATCTTTAATTATATGTAGAACATGTATCTTTAGTCAAAGTTTATGATGAGTATTTCTGTTATCTGGTGTAGCTTTCTATAATTCCTCCGGATATTTTGGAGGCATTTCTGAACATGGCGTCCATGTAAACCGAGATTTGTGGATATAAATATGCATATTATCGAACAAAACATAAATGTATTGTGTAACATGTCATATGAGTGTCATCTGATGAAGATTTTCAAAAGGTTAGTGATTCATTTTATCTCTAATCCTGCTTTTGTGACTATCTTTGGCTGGAAAAACGTTTTTCCTTTGAATTGGTGGTGGTCTAACATAAATATATGTTGTGTTTTCGCTGTAAAACATTTAAAAAATCGGACATGATGGGTAGATGAACAAGATGTTTATCTTTCATTTGAGGTATTGGACTTGTTAACTTCTTGGATATAGGGGGCGCTATTTTAATTTTTGGATGAAAAACGTTCCCGTTTTAAACAAGATATTTTGTCACGAAAAGATGCTCGACTATGCATATAATTGACAGCTTTGGAAAGAAAACACTCTGACATTTCCAAAACTGCAAAGAAGATATTGTCTGTGTGTGCCACAGAACTGATGTTAGAGGCGAAACCCAGATAAAAATCCAATCAGGAAGTGCCGCATTTTTTGAAACCGCTTCATGCCAATGACTCCTTATATGGCTGTGAATGGGCCACGAATGAGCTTAGGCTTTCTGTCGCTTCCCCAAGGTGTCGACAGCATTGTGACGTATTTGTAGGCATATCATTGGAAGGTTGACCATAAGAGACTACATCTACCAGGTGGTCGCTTGGTGTCCTCCGTTGCAATTATTGCGTAATCTCCAGCTGCAGTATTTTTCCGTTTGCTTCTGATGAGAAACCAACTGCCACGACGGATATGTTATCGAATAGATATGTGAAAAACACCTTGAGGATTGATTCTTAACAACGTTTGCCAGGTTTCTGTCGATATTATGAAGCTAAAAAAGTTTGGCGTTGTAGTGACTGCATTTTCCGGTCTTTTTCTTAGCCAAACGTGATGAACAAAACGGAGCTATTTCGCCAACACAAATAATATTTTTGGAAAAAATGAACATTTGCTATCTAACTGAGAGTCTCGTCATTGAAATCATCCGAAGTTCTTCAAAGGTAAATTATTTTATTTTAATGCTTTTCTTGCTTTTGTGAAAATGTTGCCTGCTGAATGCTAGGACATCAATACTCTTACACAAATGCTTGTGTAGCTTTGGTTGAAAAGCATATTTTGAAAATGTGATATGACAGTGTTGTTAACAAAAGGCTACGCTTGTGTTTGAATATATTTATTTCATTTCATAAACATTGATCAATACGTTGATTATTTAATTCCTGTGCTCTTTGTAACTACCCTGGTAGGTTGACTGACAACCTGATCCAGGTTGCAGGCACTGCTTATAGTTTGTAGTTTTTTTCCTGAGTGGGCAGCACAGTATTTAACATTAGATCGTCTTTAAGCTTTACAGGAATGTGGTTCTGAATATAGACAGCAACACCGCCTCCGTTGGCATTTCTGTCTTTTCGGTAGATGTTATAACCATGTATTGCTACAACTGTCATCAAAGGTATTATCTAGGTGAGTTTCAGAGATAGTCAGAATATGAATATCATCTGTTACAAGCAAGTTATTGACTTCATTGGACCTTGTTTCTTAGGCTAGATATGTTAATATGGGCTATTTTGTAGCACTTTTCTGGGTTATCTGATAGTTTTTAATGCTTTACTGGGAAGCTTATGAGAGGTTGACTTACTCATGTTATTTACATTGGAGCTGAGAGTGCAGGGTGAGCTGCATAAAGTGGTCTTCCTACTATTGCACACCGCCTCAGTGCTGTCATGACTTTGGCCTGGGGGATAGGTTTATGACAGTCATAAATACCTCTTCCCCCCTTTTTCCTCTCTCTACCCTACTGAGGTTACATTTGCAAAACCCTTGGTTAACTTCATATGGCTGCAGGGGCAGTATTGAGTAGCTTGGATGAAAAGATGCCCGTTATAAACGGCCAGCTCTACAGTCTCAGTTGCTAATATATGTATATTATAATTAGTACTGGATAGAAAACACTCTAAAGTTTCCAAAACTGTCAAAATATGGTCTGTGAGTATAACAGAACTGACATTGCAGGCGAAACCCTGAGGAAAATCAAAACAGGAAGTGGCTTCTATTTTGAGAACTCCATGTTCCATAGCCTCCCTTTGCTGGATTTAAAGGGATATGAACCAGATTCCTTTTCCTATCGCTTCCTCAAGGTGTCAACAGTCTTCAGACATAGTTTTAGGCTTTTATTTAGAAAAATGAGCCAGAACGAAAACATCACGTCAAGTGGTCACATGAGTTTGGCTTGCGCAACAGAATTTGGACAGCCATTGTTTTCCCCTCTCCTACTGTGAAAGACATTTGCAGTTGATATATTATCAATTCTATATTTTAAAAACAACCTGAGGATTGATTATAAAAAACGTTTGACGTTTCACAAACGCTTTGATTGCTTTCGCTGTAAAGCATCATTTCAAAATCTGACACGACAGGTGGATTAACAAAAGGCTAAACTGTGTTTTCCTATATTGCATTTGTGATTTCATTAATATAAATATTTATAGTAATATATAGTAATATATTTATTGTATGTAGCGCCATGCTATTCAGCGGTTGTTGATGACACTTATCACGATAGGGGGATTGCAGCCATAACAAGTTAACAGAGATTCTGGGAACATCAGTAGGTGGGGGGGGGTATTGAACTATATTCTGGTAACCTGAACAATTGAACATATGCGCTGGTACTTAATGAATATGATGTCAGTTCGGTTGTCATCTGAGACATTCTCATCAATGATAAGATGACATAAACTCTACAGTGGAAAGTCTACACATCAGAGTTATCGGATTCACATGGAAATGTTTCTCAATTTAAATGTTTGAATATGAAATTATTCATGATGGGCTGAATTGTGATTTTAGCTTCTAAAATGTGAACTCAGAACCCCCTGTTGGTCACATGTTTGTCTTGATTTTTTTTCTAGATTTTTTTCCCCTCTTCCCAGCATAAGGCGCTAGTCGATTCAGGTGCAGCTGGGAACTTTATGGATCGCGGACTCGCCATCAAGCTGGGTGTTCCGCTTGTGCCGATAGATTCTCCCTTTCCCGTGCACTCCCTAGATAGCCGGCCATTAGGGTCAGGGTTGGTCAGGGAGGCCACGGTTCCACTGGACATGGTGACGCAAGGGAATCATAGGGCGCATATAAGTATCTTTATTATCGATTCGCCTGCGTTTCCACTGGTGCTGGGGATTCCCTGGCTGGCTCGGCACAATCCTAAGATTTCGTGGAGACAGGGGGTTCTCCAGGGGTGGTCAGAGGAGTGTTCTGGAAGGTGTCTGGGAGTTTCCATCGGTGCCACGTCAGTGGAAAGTCCAGACCAGGGTTCAACGGTGCGCATCCCCCCCGAATATGCCGATTTGGCAATCGCTTTCAGTAAAAAAGAAAGCGACTAAATTACCACCTCATCGACCGGGAAGGGAATTGTGCGATAGATCTCCAGGTAAACGCTGCGCTTCTCAAGAGTCACGTGTACCCATTGTCTCAGGAGGAGACGTTGGCTATGGAGATATATGTCACGGAGTCTCTGGGACAGGGGTACATTCGGCCCTCAATCTCACCCGTCTTCGAGTTTCTTTTTTGTGAAGAAAAAGGAGGGAGGTTTGCGTCCGTGCATTGATTATAGAGGTCTAAATCCATCACAGTGGGGTTTAGTTACCCACTACCTCTCATCGCTACAGCGGTGGAATCATTTCACGGAGCACAGTTCTTCACAAAACTGGATCTCAGGAGCGCGTATAGTCTGGTGCGTATTCGGGATGGAGACGAGTGGAAAACCGCATTTAGTACCACATCGGGCTACTATGAGTACCTCGTCATGCCGTATGGGTTAAAGAATGCTTCTCAGGGACCTGCATGGGCAGGGCGTGGTTGTTTATATCGATGACATTCTGATCTATTCCGCCACGCATGTGTCTCTGGTACGCAAGGTGCTTGGTAGACTGCTGGAGCATGACCTATACTTCAAGGCTAAGAAGTGTGTGTTCTCCAAACGAGACGTCTCCTTCCTGGGTTATCGCATTTCCACCTCGGGAGTGGTTATGGAGTGTGACCGCATTAAGGCTGTGCGTAATTGGCTGACTCCAACCACGGTAAAGGAGGTGCAGCGGTTTTTGGGTTTTTCCAATTACTACCGGAGGTTTATCCGAGGTTTTGGCCAGGTAGCGGCTCCCGTTACCTCACTGCCGAAGGGGGGGCCGGTGCATTTGCGGTGGTCAGCAGAGGCGGACAGAGCCTTCAGTAGGTTGAAAGCGCAGTTCACGGATGCACCCGTTGGTGCACCCGGACCCCTCTCTAGCCTTAATAGTGGAGGTGGGCGCGTCCGAGGCTGGGGTGGGTGCAGTGCTATCACAGCGCTCGGGTACGCCACCAAAACTCCGCCCCTGCGCTTTATTTTCGAGGAAGCTTAGTCCAGCGGAGCTATGATGTGGGGGACCGGGAGTTGTTAGCGGTAGTCAGGGCTCTGAAGGTGTGGAGAAACTGGCTTGAGGGGGCTAAGCACCCCTTTCTCATCTGGACCGACCACCAAAATCTGGAGTATATTCGGGCAGCTAGGAGACTGAACCCACGTCAGACAAGGTGGGCCATTTCTTCATCCGATTCCGGTTTACTCTGTCATATAGACCGGACTCCCAGAACGTAAAGGCTGACGCACTGTCCCGCCTTTATGACACGGAGGATCGGTCCACCGAGCCTACTCCCATCCTTCCCGCCTCGAGGCTGATGGCACCAGTGGTATGTGAGGTGAACTTGGACATCGAGCGGGCGTTACGGGCTGAGTCCGTGCCTCCTCAGTGGGTGGGTGGAAGTACGTGCTGCTTGGTATCCGGAACCAACTGATTCAGTGGGCTCACACCCTACCGTAGATTTCCTGACCGATCTCCCCCCGTCTCAGGGGAACCCTACGGTTTTGGGTATTGTGGATCGGTTCTCTAAGTCCTGCCGTCTCCTCCCGTTGCCCGGTCTCCCTACAGCCCTACAGACTGAGGAGGCATTATTCACCCACGTCTTCTGGCACTACGGGGTGCCGGAGGACATCGTCTCTGATCGGGGTCCCCAGTTCACGTCCCGGGTATGGAGGGCGATCATGGAGCGTCTGGGGGTCTCGGTCAGCCTGACCTTCGGTTATCACCCCGAGAGTAATGGGCAGGTGGAGAGAGTGAACCAGGAAACCAGGTAGGTTTCTGCGGTCGCATTGTTAGGACCGGCCAGGGGATTGGGCGAGATACATCCCTTGGGCTGAAATGGCCCAGAACTCACTACGCCACTCCTCTACCAACATGTCATCATTTCAGTGCGTGTTGGGGTACCAGCCGGTCCTGGCACCGTGGCATCCGAGTCAGACCGAGGCGGTGGAGGAGTGGGTGCAGCGCTCCAGGAGACCTGGAGGGCCGCCCAGGAATCCCTCCAACAAGCCAGTGGACTGCAGAAGAGGAGTGCTTACCGCCACCGCAGTGAGGCCCCCATGTTTGCACCGGGGGACAGGGTCTGGCTCTCGACCCGAAACCTACCCCTCCACTTGTCCTGTCGGAAACTGGGGTTGCAGTGTGCAGGGCCCTTCAAAGTCCTGAGGAGAATAAGCGAGGTGTGTTATCGATTGCAGCTCCCTTCCTATTATCGTATTAACCCCTTGTTTCATGTGTCTCTCCTCAGGCCGGTGTGAGCTGATCCCTGCAGGATGGTGAGGTGCCGGGGGTCCCTCCTCCCCCTCTGGACATCGAGGGGTCCCCGGCGTACACGATACGGGCCATTCTGTACTCGAGATGCCAGGTGAGGGGCCTGAAGTACCTCGTGGACTGGGAGGGGTACGGTCCGGAGGAGAGGAGCTGGGTATCGGTGGGGGACATTTTAGATCCGTCAATGTTGAGGGATTTCCATCGCCTCCATCCGGATCACCCTGCGCCTCGCCCTCCGGGACGCCCTCGAGGCCAGTGTCGACGCGCTGCGGGAGCCGCGCATCGGGGGGGGGGGGGGGGTACTGTCACGACTCCTACCGAACGTGGCTCCCCTTCCCGTTCGGGTGGCGCTCGTCGTCACCGGCCTACTAGCTGCCACTGATCTTTTCCTCCCCCTCCTTGTCTGTTTATTAGTTACACCTGTTGTTAATTAGGCATATTAGCTAGGCTTTATTAGCCAGCCGCCCGCCTGCTGGGTGTGTGGGTTTGTTTTATGTGTACTCTTTGTACACTCATGTATGTCACGGTTGTTCGTGTACGTGAGCTGTTTTTTGGGACTGTTTAGTTCCCCTGTGTTTTGGGGCATTTGTTTTGAGTGGCGTCTGTTTTCACCTGGTCGGTGTATAAAGAAGTAGCCTACTCTGAACTCTCTGTCTCCTGCGTCTGACTCCTTCCTCCACTACACCCCGGGCATTACAATAACAGTCATGGGAGTTTACCGTCCACCCTCTGCTAAGAAATGTGTGCTAATAGAGCTCACAGACTTAATAGCCTCCTTTTCAGCCTCTGAAGTGTTAATCATTGGGGACTTTAACATTGACTGTGGAAACCATGACTATGAATGTTTAAAAGATTTGTGTGTTAATTTAAATCATACCCAGTTAATTCATTAACCCATGCGTCCAAATCTGAAGGACCCTACAAAATCAGCCTTGATTGAACGTACAGTACCAGTCAAAAGTTTGAACACATCTACTCATTCAAGGGTTTTTCTTTATTTTATTCTATTTTCTACGTTGTAGAATAACTGTGAAGACATCCAAACTACGAAATAACACATATGGAATCATGTAGTAACCAAAGATTTTAGATTTGCACACTCTTGGCATTCTCTCAACCAGCTTCATGAGGTAGTCACCTGGAATGCATTTCAATTAACAGGTGTGCCTTGTTAAAAGTTAATTTGTGGAATTTCTTGCGTTTTAAATGCATTTGAGCCAATCAGTTACGTTGTGACAAGGTAAGGGGGGTAATACAGAAGTCCATATTATGACAAGAACACCTCAAATAAGCAAAGAGAAACGATAGTCCATCGTTACTTTAAAACATGGCCAGTCAGTTTCTTCAAGTGCAGTCGCAAAAACCATCAAGCTCTATGATGAAACTGGCTCTCATGAGGACCGCCACAGGAAAGGAAGACCCAGAGTTACCGCTGCGCAAGAGGATAAGTTAATTTGATTTACCAGCCCACATCTCAACATCAATCAGGCCTTCATGGTAAAATTGCTGCAAAGAAACCACTACTAAAGGACACCAATAATATGAAGAGACTTGCTTGGGCCAAGAAACCTGAGCAATGAACATTAGACCAGAGTTAAAAATAGGTCTAACCCTTGGTGTACACTGGAGCTAACCAAAGTTATATGCAATAGAAATGCTGTTTGGGCCAGAACTGGATTTACAGACTCAAACCCTGATTAGCAATAGTTTAGGAGATTGCGAAATCTGTGTGTGAAACTAGTTAGAAAAGCAAAATCTGATTTATTTTATTACCTATCTGATTATGCAGGGAATTCGGCCAAATTCGGGAAAAGTGTTAAATCTCTGAAGGGTTGTACCTATTCTTCTCTTCCTCATCAAATGAATCTTGTCTTTGGCACCATTACTGATAAAATGTATATAATTAAAGCATTTGATCTCGAATCTATTTCCGCGGGCTCTATATTTGTCTCAGTTTCTAAGCCAACTCACCTTAAGTGTAGTCTGGATATTAACCTTTTATAACTAGAATTTTCATTTTTGGATGAAAAATGTTCCCGTTTTAAACGGGATATTTTGCTTTGGATAGAAAACACTCTGACGTTTCCAAAACTGCAAAGATATTGTCTGTGAGTGCAACAGAACTCATGTTATAGGCGAAACCCAGATAAAAATCCAACCAGGAAGTGCCCCATTTTTTGAAAGCCCTGCATGCCAATGACTCCTTATATGGCTGTGAATGAGCTACGAATGAGCTTACACTTTCTACATATTCCCCAAGGTGTCTAACAGCATTGTGACGTCTTTTTACGCATTTTGTTGAAGAATAGCCGTAAGGGACCACATTTAGCAAGTGGTCACATGACGGCTCCCGCAGAAAATCTTGCGTAAAGTACACAAGTAGCCCTTTTTCCAATCGCTTCTTATGAGAAACCAATTGTCCCGACGGATATTTTATCAAATAGATATATGGAAAACACCTTGAGGATTGATTCTAAACAACGTTTGTCATGTTTCTGTCGATATTATGGAGCTAATTTGGAAAAAAGTTTGTCATTGTAGTGACTGCATTTTCCGGTCGATTTCTCAGCCAAACGTGAAGAACAAACGGAGCTATTTCGCCTACAAAAATAATATTTTTGGAAAAAAGAAACATTTGCTATCTAACTGGGAGTCTCCTGAGTGAAAACATCCGAAGTTATTCAAAGGTAAATTATTTAATTTGATTGCTTTTCTTATTTTCGTGAAAATGTTGCCTGCTGGTAGCAGAGCCAAAGCATTATGCCATGATAAACTTACACAAATGCTTGTCTAGCGTTAGCTGTGAAGCATATTTTGAAAATCTGAGATGACAGTGTGATTAACAAAAGGCTAAGCTGTGTCTCAATATATTTAATTTGTGATTTTCATGAATAGGAAGATTTTCTAGGAAGATTTATGCTAATTAGTTTGAGGCTACGTTACGCTCCCGCATGCGGGTTTGAGAGTCATGGGAAGTTAATGGAGGTAATTTGCTGAAAGACGCTGAAATTTGTTGAACATTTTGTTCTGGTATTTTCTTTCAGGCAATTCCATGTTTGATTTTCTCTCCCCAATTGCGTGGTATCCAATTGGTAGTTACAGTCTTGTCCCATCGCTGCAACTCCCGTAAGGACTCTAGAGAGGTGAAGGTCGAGAGCCGGCCAAGCTGCACTGCTTCTTTACACAATTGCTGCCTCAGTAACTCACATTTTAAATTTGACATTGTCTTCAGGAATTATTCCCAAAGCATGGAAATATGCATATGTGTTGACACTCTTTGACAATTACCGACCAATTTCTAAGCTTCCTTGTCCAGCTAAGATTCTTGAGTCATCGGTAAATGTGCAGATTTGTTATTTTTTGACTGATAAATGTATTTTCATTGTGAACCAATCAGGATTTAGACCAGGGCATAGCACTATTACAGCCACCACATTAGTTGTGAATGACCTTGTCAATGCTTTGTATGCTAAAATTAGTTGTGCTGCTTTGTTTATAGACCTGTCTAAGGCCTTTGATACTGTTGATCATTATATTTTGTTGAAGAAACTGTCATCGATAGGCCTTGGCTCTATCGCATGTTCTTGGCTTCGTGACTATCTTAGAGACAGAACTATTGTGTTGAGTTAAGTCAAATTTAGAGTTAAGTCAGATTTTCTTCAAGTACATAAAGGTGTTCCACAGGGATCAGTATTTCAGTCTTTTTACGATTTACATAAATGCGAATGGTCAAAAATTGTGATCTTCATTTGTATGCGGATGACACTATTACCTATACAATTGCTCAGACTGCTGATTTAGCTGTGTCAAGATTACAGTCTGATTTTGCATCTGTTCAGGAAGCCTTTACGGATGTAAAGCTTGTACTTAATACAGGCAAAACTAAATACATTCTGTTTTCAAAGTCTTGTAAAAGTATCCGTTAGGTTGCATCTTCACTCAAATCAATTCAAATGTTATTGGTCACATACACGTGTTTAGCAGATGTTATTGCAGGTGTAGCGAAATGCTTGTGCTTCTAGCTCTGACAGTGCAGTAATATCTAACAAGTAATATCTAACAGTTTCACAACATATACCCAAAATGCATGTAAATCTAAGTAAGGAATGGATAAAAAATATATATACATGTATGTCAGAGCGGCATTGGACTAAGATACAGTGGCATAGTAGTACAGTATATATACATATGAGATGGGTGATGCAATATTTACAAACAATTAAAGTGACTAAGAATCCGTAGAATAGCACTGTACTCTATACTGTACATATGAAATGGGTGATGCAATGTGTAAACACAATTTAAAAGTGACTAAGATCTGTTTTGCCACCAAGCACTAAGTCATGTTTTGCAGAGGGGTCAAATACTTATTTCCCTCATTAAAATGCAAATCAATTTATAACATTTTTGACATGCGTTTTTCTGGATTTTTTTGTTGTTATTCTGTCTCTCACTGTTCAAATAAACCTACCATTAAAATTATAGACGGATCATTTCTTTGTCAGTGGGCAAATGTACAAAATCAGCAGGGGATCAAGTACTTTTTCCGCTCACTGTATTTGTGTGTGTGCTGATGTGACTGTTGTTCCCAGGGCATGTTTGTGAAAGAGACCTAGGTCTCAATGTGTCGCCCTGGTTAAACAAAAGTTAAATATATATATATATATATATATATATATTTTAATTCACAGCTACACAAACACAGCTACTCACATAGCCTACAGAAAGCGACGCACACACAGCTAAATACACACACAGCTACACACTCCATCTGACCTTGTATCCGTTCTCCTTGGCGAAGCTGAGAATGACTTCTCTACGTTCTATAGTGGTGTTGGTGGCATCAAACACCTGAGGGCATGTACATCATACTGCTTCATACTAGTTCATCTAAATTCAAACTGGTTCAAATAGATCACAGGTGTTAAACTCGTTCCTTTAAGCCCTCCATGGAATGAGTTTGGCACCCCTGATATACACCATACTGGTTCATAGAGTATAATGTAGGTTCATATACATCATAGTGCTTAATATATATCAGTGATGGGCAACTGGCATTTGTAGGCCTGCTGATAATCCCCCCGATCACAATTATTTTTTACCCAGTCGAGGTCTCAACTTACTGTTGAGCATTAGAATAGGTGCAATTTCCAAATTTGTTTGTGCATCAGCATTTTTTCTCAATGACTGACTCAATGAGTCACTCAATTAGTAAGCTATTTTTTTTTAGATTGGTAAGTTAGTCTAGCCAGCTATCTTGAAGTAATCATGGTCGAATTACTGAATGTAAAATAAAAAACGGAAAACATTTCTCTCCAGCCTAGGGCAAAATGTGTAGAATCACAGGAAATTTGCTTTAAAACTGCTAATTTTTCTCTTTGCCCAATGTAAAAATAAGTAGAATTGCATGAAATGTTATATAAAATTGCTAAATCTTATCTCCGCTGTCAAGAGGGGGGCCGCTAAAATGTTTTGCTTGCATTGCAAGGTGGGGTGGGACCCCCAACAAAATTTCACTTAGGATCCACACAAGCAATGTACACACTGCATGTGTGGGTATGGATGTCGGTACGCAGACCACAGCGACCCCTTATGATGAGTTCACAGTTTTTGTGACCCCCACCCCCATCAAAGTTGCCCATCCCTGATATAGGTTAATATTGCTTTATACTAGTTCATACAGTATGTATTCGTATAGGTTCATATACATTGGAGTTTGGAATGATTGAAACCCTTGTTAAAGATGAGCAAAAATTACTGTATAAAATCGAATAATGTTGGTCTCCCCTAAGATCTCCCCTAATGTGTTCTCCATTCTCATAAAACATTTTAGAAAAAGGCTCAGTGCCATTATCCTCAAAAGGTCAGTTATTAAAAGGTATTGAACACAGGGGTTCCAATCATTTTGACCCCTACCTTTTTGTAAAAATATACATTACTTGTTAAACCATATCTCTGTCTCTGAGGAATTGTATTAGCATAAAACAATATAGTTTCCCCATTTTGTTGTGCATACAATATAGCTCAGTATTTTAATAATATATTTTATACAGTAATTTTTGTTTGTGCTTATCAAGGATGTCAATAATTTTTGACCACATTGTAGGTTCATGAAGATCCCATATTGCTTCATAGGATTCCATGGTGGTTACTCACTGCCACCTGTCCTTGTTCCTGCATGAAGTAGGCACACACATCCTTCAGAGCCGCAATGGCACAGGCCCTACACACCCGCACGCACGAGCACAGACACAAACACACAGTGAGCCTGCATCATACTCTTAGGACAGACTAATTCATATTCAAACAGGCTGTCTGGTCGGTTCATACTCATAACAGGCTCTCATTGGTTTATACTCTAATAACAGGCTTTGTGATTGGTTCATACTTGCGTATCTTCATGGCCTCTTGGTTGTCAGGTCTAAAGAACTCATAGCTCTTATAGGACTGGGTCGCATCCCGCCGGTATTGACCTACATTAAAGACTGGAGAGGACAGGACCACACACACACACACACACACACACACACACACACACACACACACACACACACACATATTTTATGTTGTGTTTTTTTTAACCATTATTTTAATCAGGTAGGTTGACTGAGAACACATTCTCATTTTCAGCAATGACTTGGAGAATACTTACAGGGGAGAAGTGGGGGGATGAATGAGCCAATTGGAAGCTGGGGATGATTAGGTGGTTATGATGGTATAAGGCTAGATTGGGAATTTAGCCAGGACACCAGGGTTAACACCCTATGATATGTGCCATGGGATCTTTAGTGATCAGAGTCAAGACACCCGTTTAACATCCCATCTGAAAGACTGCACCCTACACACGGTAATGTCCCCACTCACTGCCCTGGGGCATTGGAATATTTTTGGGGGACCAGAGGAAAGAGAAGCTCCTACTGGCCCTCCAAACAACTTCCATCCAGGGACTGACCAACCCTGCTTAGCGACAGAGGCAAGTGGGATGCAGGGTGGTGTTCTGCTGGTATGCTGCTGTGGTGGTTTGTTGTGATGTGTTGTGGTAACTTTAGATGGAACTCCTATACAGTTTAGGTATTTAGTTAACGTGTTGTGTTGTCCTGTGTTGTGGTGTTTTGTCTTGTGGTGTGTGGTCTTGTGTTGTGTTGTGTTGTCTTGTCTGGTGTTGGGTTGTAATTGTGTTGTGTGGTATTGTGTTGTTTTGTCTTGTGTGATATTTTGATGTGTTATCGTACCTTCAGTTGGAACTCTTATCCATTTGAGATATCTGGTCAACATCTTGTGTTGTGCTTCTGCTGTGTTGGGTTGTTTTGTGTTGTGTTGTCCTGTGCTGTGTTGTGTGGTCTTTTCAAATCAAATCGTATTTGCCACATGCTCCGAATACAATAGGTGTGGACCTTAAAGGGAAATGGTTACTTACAAGTCCTTAACCAACAATGCAGTTTGAAGAAAAATAAATGTTTAAGTAAAAAATAGATAAGTAAAAAATAGAGTGCAGCAGTTAAAAATTAAAGAGCAGCAGTTAAGTAACAGTAGCGAGGCTATATACAGGGGGTACCGGTACAGAGTCAATGTGCCTGGGCACAGGTTAGTCGAGGTAATTGAGGTAATATGTACATGTAGGTGGAGTTAAAGTGTCTATGCATAGATGATGAACAGAGAGTAGTAGCAGCGTCAAAGAGGGGGGGCAATGCAAATAGTCTGAGTAGCCATTTGATTAGCTGTTCAGGAGTCTTATGGCTTGGGGGTAGAAGCTGTTAAGAAGCCTTTTGGACCTAAACTTGGCACTTCTGTTGTGTTGTCTTGTGTTGAATTGTGTTGTGTGGTATTTTGTTCTTGTGTGGTATTGTGTTGTCTTGTTTTGTCTTGTGTTGTGTAGTGTTGTTTTGTCTTGTATTGTGTTGTTGTACCTTCAGTTGGAACTCCTATATAGTTGAGGTATCTGGTTAAATGTTTGTGTTGTCTTCTGTTTTGTTGTGTTGTCTTGTATTATATTGTGTTGTGGTGTGTTGTCTAGTCTTGTGGTGTGTTGCCTTGTGGTGTGTTGTGGTACCTTTAGTTGGAACTCCTATCCAATTGAGGTATTTGGTTAACGTGTTGTGTGACATTGTATTGTGTTGTGTAGTATTGGGGTGTGTGGTGTTGCGGTACCATTAGTTGGAATTTATTTTCAGTGGAGGTAGCTGTTTTTATTTAATTGGTTGCTATAGAGTCCCAGTCAAATGTTTGGACACACCTAATCATTCAAGGGTTTTTCTAAACATATGGAATCATGTAGTAATCAAAAAAGTGTTAAACAAATAAAAATATATTTTATATTTGAATTCTTCAAAGTAGCTACCCTTTGCCTTGATGACAGCTTTGCACACTCTTACCACTCTCTCAACCAGCTTCATGAGGAATGCTTCTCCTATAGTCTTGAAGGAGTTCCCACATGCGCTGAGCACTTGTTGGCTGCTTTTCCTTCACGCTGCGGTTCAACTCATCCCAAACCATTGTACTGTTGAAAAACAAATGATAGTCCCACTAAGTGCAAACCAGATGGGATGGCATATCACTGAAGAATGCTGTGGTAGACAAGCAGGCTAAGTGTGCCTTGAATTCAGTGTCACCAGAAAAGCACCCCCACACCATCACACCTCCTCCTCCATGCTTCAAGGTGGGAACCACACATGCGGAGATCATCCATTCACCTACTCTGCGTCTCACAAAGACTCACAAATACACATTCCTTTCCTGTGGCAGACCTCATGAGATCCAGTTTCATCATAGCGCTTGATGGTTTTTGCAACTACACTTGAAGAAACTTTTAAAGTTCTTGTAATTTTTTGGATTAACTGACCTTCGTGTCTTGATGGACTGTTGTTCCTCTTTGTTTATATGAGCTGTTCTTGCCATAATATGGACTTGGTCTTTTTCCAAATAAGCTTGAAGCTGGTTGAGAGAATGCCAAGAGTGTGTAAAGTTGTCATCAAGGCAAAGGGTGGCTAATTTGTTTTGTTTAACACTTTTTTTGGTTACTACATGATTCCGTATGTGTTATTTCATCAATTTGAGGTCTTCACTATTATTCTAAAATGTAAAAATAAAGAAAAACCCTTGAATGACCGGCAGGCCACCCGTCCTCTCGGATCCCTGTTCTGCCCGAGAACAAAAGCATGTCCAATGCTCTCACCTCTATTTTCTTTATATATAGCTATTAAAAACGATATGTATTAAAAAATATTGTGTATCTTCATTTCCATTATTAACAATTAATATAATTCATAATAATGTTGACAGTTCATGCGAAGTATTGTTATCTATAACCAGGAGATTGTCATTGCATTACATTTTTTAAATTATTTTAGAAAACAATTATTGTGATTCATCCTGTATTGTTCCTAACATCCTTACCCCCTAGCAACAGATGTGGGAGACACCCACCCACACCACACACACACACACACACACACACACACACACACACAAACACACACATACACACACACACACACCATGGTTCCACCTGTGACCGGAGGGCAGCAGAGACCGTCTTAGAGGCATTAACGACACTCAGGCGTGTTCAATTTACTCATTATTATTATATCCCTGTTAAGAGGTGTGTTTTCTGTTGTCCATTGCATAAGCTTGAATTGTTTACAGTGTGCTTTCGTTTCCAGAGTGAGTTTGAGACTTTGTTGTTTTTTCAAGTGTACTCTGGTCCTACGGCTACCGTTTTTCAGTAAAGTATTATGTTTATCCTTAACTTCTTTGGGATAGGGGGCGGTATTTTGACATCCGGATGAAAAGCGTGCCCAAAGTAAACGCCTGCTACTCAGGCCCAGAAGCTAGGATATGCATATATTTGGTAGATTTGAATAGAAAACACTGTTAAAATCTGTTAAACTGTTAAAATCATGTCTGTGTATAACAGAACCAAAATGGCAGGCGAAACCCAGAGGACAAACCATAAAAATAAAAATAAATCAGCATACCACTGATTTCAATGTATGGCTATATTATAATAGGGCGAAATGGTCCCCGATTGCAGTTCCTAGGGCTTCCACCAGATGTCATCCGTCTTTAGAAAGAGTTTCAGGCTGGTTGTTGGAAAAATGAGGGAGAAGTTGTAGTTTGCGGCTCCCATTTTGGCTGTAGTGTTTCCAAGTGCATGGCCGAGAGAGTGCAGTCTTTTTATCTCCGGTATAAAGACAATAATGATTCTCCATCTAAAATTGTATTGTTTATTTCGATTGACTTGTTTGGATAAATGTATTGGTAACGTTTGGGATTCATTTTGTATGCGTTTTGAAGGAGGGAAACTGAGTGGATTATTAACTGAGGCGCGCCAGCTAAACTGAGTTTTTATTGATATAAAGAAGGAATTTATCAAACAAAAAGACCCTTTATAATGTAACTGGGACATTTTGGAGTGCCAACAGAAGAAGATCTTCAAAGGTAAGGCATATATTATAGCGCTATTTCTGACTTTCGTGTTGCAACTCCCTGGTTGAAAATGATTTGTTATGCATTTGTGTGCTGGACGCTGTCCTCAAATAATCGCATGGTTTGCTTTCACCGTAATGCCTTTTTGAAATCTGACACCTGGCTGGATTAACTTCTCTAGGGTAGGGGGCAGTATTTTGACATCCGGATGAAAAGCGTGCCCAAAGTAAACTGCCTGTTATTCGGGCCCAGAGGCTAAGATATGCCTATAATTGGTAGATTTGGATAGACACCACTCTAAAGTTTCCAAAACTGTTAAAATAATGTCTGAGTATAACAGAACTGATATGGCAGAAAACCTGAGAGAAATCAATCCAGGAAGTGGGATTTTTGTTATGTTTGTAATTTTCCATAGACTGCCAATACAGATTCCAATGAATTAGGACTCAAATTGCACTTCCTATGGCTTCCACTAGATGTCAACAGTCTTTAGAAATTGTTTCAGGTTGTACTCTGAAAAATGAGGGAGTAAGACCAATCTGAATGAGTGGACACTGCAGTGACCGAGAGCACACATTTCTTGTTTTCCTTTTATATTGACAAAGCTTTGTCCGGTTGAAATGTTATTGATTATTATGACTAAAAACAACCTGAGGGTTGATTATAAATATCATTTGAAATGTTTCTACGAACTTTACTGATACTTTTCAGATTTTTTTGTCTGTCTGTTGTGACTGCGTTTGAGCCTGTGGATTACGAAAGAAAACGCGTAAACAAAACGGAGGTTTTTGGATATAAAGAGGGATTTTATCAAACATTTATTGAGTAAATGGGAGTCTTGCGAGTGCAACCATATCAAGATCATCAAAGGTTAGTGATTCATTTTATCTCTATTTCTGACTTTTGTGACAACTACTACTTGGCTGGTAACTATTGGTAATGATTTGTCCGCTGGGTGCTGTCCTCAAATAATCACATGTTTTGCTTTCGCCGTAAAGCCTTTTTGAAATCTGACACAGCGGCTGAAGTTAATCTTGAACTTCTTGGTGACAGGGGGCAGTATTTTCACGTCCGTATGATATGCATGCCCAAATTCAACTGTCTGCTACTCTTCCCCAGAAGATAAGATATGCATATTATTAGTAGATTTGGATAGAAAATACTTTGAAGTTTCTAAAACTGTTTGAATCATGTCTGTGTATAACATAACCTATTTAGCAGGCGAAACCCAGAGGACAAACCATTCAAATAAAAAAAATTGAGGTCACTCTCTTATCAATGAGATTTCATTGGGAATCTAGATTTCTAAGGGACCTTCTTGCAGTTTCTATCGCTTCCAATGGATGTCAACAGTCTTTAGAAATTGGTTGAGGTTTTTCCTTTGTGTAATGAAGAAGTACGGCCCTCTTTAACGAGGGTCACTTGAAGTGTACTGTTAGATAGAGGCGTGTGACCAGAAAGCTACAGTTCGTTTTACTCCTGTATTGAACACAGATCATCCCGTCTTCAATTTGATCAATTATTTTTGTCAAAAAATACCTAAAGTTGTATTCCAAAAGTAGTTTGAAATGTTTTGGCAAAGTTGGAACCGGTGATTTTCTGGATCAAACGCGCCAAATAAATGGACATTTTGGATATGTATCGACAGAATTAATCAAACAAAAGGACCATTTGTGATGTTTATGGGACATATTGGAGTGCCAACAAAAGAAGATCATCAAAGGTAAGGCATGAATTATATTTTTATTTCTGCGTTTGTGTTGCACCTGCAGTGTTGAAATATGCTTTTCTCTCCTGGTTTACGGAGATGCTATCCTCAGATAATAGCATCGTTTGCTTATGCCGAAAAGCCTTTTTGAAATCTGACATGTTAGCCAACAGGTGTAGCTTTAATTTGCTGTCTTGCATGTGTGATTTAATGAAAGTTTGATTCTTATAGTAATTTATTTGAATTTCCCCATAGGAATACATTGCCTGCTCCCCTAAGTTCAGCCTGAAGCCTATGTGGGTTATGAATGTCTTATGAAACTGTCTTCGATGACAATCCATCAGGCCACTATGAGGTCTACCTGTGTTGATTCTATGCTTCCTGGAGCAACTGGAAGTGGTGAAAATCACCCTAAAAGTTTTTTTCCATAACAAACCAGCAGTTTGTCATAAATAGTGCATTTAACCCTGTTTAAATAAATCAGTTCTTAACGTAAACACTTAAAACTCAGGATTCTGTAAAGGCAAGATATGTCTTTACTTATAGCTTATCCTGTGCCAACCGGAAGTGCCTTAAATGGTGTCATAGGGGCTGTTTCGAAGGGTTAAGTCAGATCTTATCATAACTTCAAATGTGTGATTAAGCAACCCCCATGAACTGTAAATCAGTCATGTCTCCCATAAAATCTCCAAGAAAAACTCACACACACACAGCTAGGACAGAGGGACACAGTGTGGTGCGTAGAGACAGAGAGTGCCTGCAATAGTTAACTAGGTTCGAACTAAAAAATAATCGTCAGACCTAGAGTTCTGAAACGTTAGAAACCTGTTCTTGACCTCAGGTTGATAGTGCGTGGTGAGTTGCGTGGCTCTAGAAGGTTCTCGTACCGAGAAACAGCCTCGCACATTTGCAACATCTTCAATTCATTTTGACCATTACGAAAATTATGACATTTTGAAATGTCCCAGAGTCGCAAGACTAAGTGCACTGAAACCGGCTCGGCCCATAGAGACGGACCCTAACGTTTCTGTCCGATAGCTCATTCAAGGACCCCGTAGCATGGAATGGAAAAAAGTGGATTTTCAGCACCATTATGGTCTTGCTCGGGCACCAAATGACCTATCAAGCCGAAACTCGGGATTCGGGGTCGCCTCACATTGGCCTACACATAATGTCAGAACTGGACCCGCAGCTAGAACGTAATTATGTGTTTCACGTTTTTATTATGTAACGTCGCTGTGAATTATGGGCCTGCTCTGAAATATGTGATAGTTGGCTTCTAAACGAGTTGGAAAAAGTGGGTGTGGTGTCAGTTTGTATCAGTTTGGTGTCAGAATGACATCTAATTGACTGATGGACGGTGACTTGCTGGCTGGCTTTTGTCCATTTGCAATATGTTTAAACAGTGAGGTACCATCACCAAAATGACATTCTGAAATCAACACCAACGAGCGATGGAGAGGAACCAGAAACACTGCCCGGCCATCCCGAGTTCATCGTACCACTCAATTTCGCATTTCTGCAGTATTTTTGAGCATGACAAATTCGTGATGGTAAATGCCAATCGAAACATATTGCAAATGCACAGCCGTGCACCTGGTGATTGGAACGGGTTACCAGGGGCACATTTTTTTAATGCCATTACGGGGTAGCAAGGGGTCCACGGTTGGGTAGGGAGCACCCCCCCACCCGTGCCCATCCAATAGGGGGCACCCCTAATCATTTTGGACATTTTCAAAAAATCGTTAAAAAACAACAGTCCCACTTCTCCCTCATCATACATGACAAATATACCATCTAGGTTGATTCATGGCTTAACATAGTGCTATATACCATTTTGGCAGTATAAATGCCTTTTGGACATGGTTCACTGACTTTTGGGTTTGTAAACCGACTTCCATTGATCGTACATGGCAAATGGACATAACATCCTGTGATTTACCATCACCAAATGGACAGGCTGAAATCAACACTCAAAGTGTTGGCAAATGGCATCACCGTAGTCTCTAGGTTGTGCCAAGTTCAACAAGGTGCCCCACTTGAACGTAGCTCACTCGGTCTGACCGCAGCAACCGTGCAAAAAGTAGGCCTGGAATGACGCCTGACTATTATTATTTAGACATGCTTTTGACATATTAGGGCCTCTGGGTCACACAGATACACGCCATTTTTGAATGGGATCATCGGGAGGAGGTTGGGGTAGATAAGCCACAGAGTTATTCTAGCTGCGCTCGCCGGTTCATATAGTTGGACACATGCATGTGTCAAAATATATGAGGATAACAAGGATAACATGGGTTTACAGGTTATGCTCTAACTCTGCTTCTGTGCAGGCAATTTTCAAAATGTATTTTCCACGTGTTCAGGGTCACATGTACCTCTACAGATCAACATGAAAAGATTGAATGGTCCCCTTCATATCCTAAAGAGGAAATATGAACTTTACCATCAAATAAGGATGAAATCAACAAATGGGCAGGCTAAAATCATCACTGAAAGGGAAACAAATGACATCACCATAGGCCCTAGGCCGTGCCGAGTTCAACGAGGTGCCCCACTTGACCATAGCTCATGGTCAGACCTAAATTTGAGGTGCTTTTGGGTGACAGAGGTAGAACCGTTGAGGTTAGACACACAATTCAACCTTAGGAACATTCCTAAGACTACCCCTGACCATGTGGAATTAACCCATAACAGTGAAAACAAGGAGTATTTATTCTAACAGTTGACATTGACATCTCTCCCAATAGGAATACATTGCCTGCTGCCCTAACTTCAACCTGATGACTATGTGGGTTAAGGTTGCCATATCAATCTGTCTTCAATTACAATCCATCAAGCCACTAAGGATTACATGTGTTGATTTGAAACTTCCTGGAGTAAACGGCAGTTGTTAAATTTACCCAATCAAAATATATTTAACAACAGTTAGTGAAAACACTGCATTCAACTCTCTGTAAATCAGTAAAGACTTGAAACTCAGGATTCTGTACAAGGGTGTCCCAAGGAGGATATGTATTTACTCTTAACTTCGGGTCTTAGGGGCAGTGTCTATTTCCAAAAAGTTTAAACAGTTTAAACAGGGATTTACCATCACCAAATGGACAGGCTGAAATCAACACCAACACCATGGTAAATGCCCATAGTAAAGTATTGCTAATGGACAGTGTACATTTCCAAAACATTTAATTAGGAAATTAGGTGATGACCTAATGGGCAGGCTGAAATCAACACAAACGAGCTATGGAGAGGAACCACTATCACTGCTAGGCCATCCCGAGTTCAACGAGCAATTGGGCATTTCAGAAATATATTAGAGCATGTCTAATTTGTGACGGTAAATTCCCATTGTAATGTATTGCTAATGGACAGTGTCCAATACACATAATACATTACCAGTCTTAACATGTTATACTGCAGGTGGAGTGTCCATTGCCAATATATTGGACAGTATCCGTTACACATATGCTATATTGTCAGTGTGAACATGCTCTTCTGCAAGTCGACAGTATCTATTGACAACGTACGTATATCGATAAGGACTTCCTATTATGAAATGGACATGCGGAATCAGCACCAACAAGAAATTCTGACTTCCTATGACTTCCTGTGAACAAACATAACAAATAAACCTTCTAGGTTAAGTCAGGGTTTAACATAGTGATATATACATAATTTGGTGAGTAAATAGGCCTTCTCGACATTATAAATGCCATTTGCACATGGTTCACTGACTTTTGCGTTCGGAAGCCGACTTCCTATGGTCATACATGGCAAATGGACATAACATTCTGATTAAGTACTTTCAATATTTATATTTCCTTTGCAATTTGGATATTGTTCTGTTACTATGGTGTTTGGAACCTTACTTCCTATGATAGGTAAATGGACAAAACATAGGCCTTATGGACAAACTCGCATAAAATAAAACAAATCTATGTCCGTACGGTTTCTACATATGCATAATTGATCCATAGCGCATTTTTTTACGAGGTTTTTACATTTTTTTAAATATTGAAGATTTTACCCTTGAGACCTAACTTTCAGACCATTTCACATATGACATCCTACTGTGGAGCGCGCTCGCCACCTTTTGGATTTTTGGTTTATAACACGTGGCATTTGACATGTTCCACTTGCAATATGTTTGACCAACTGCCACCCAATTGAGTGGTATTTGCAATTGTGTATACGGTTGGCTCAATGCCAATAAGATGCCGTTCATTTTTGTCGCACAGTATTGGAAAACCTTCTGCTCCCTGTTGGGGGCATAGGTGATTCTCTCCTCGGGATTCCACCCACAGTAGAATGGGTAAACGGAGCGGGCCAACCAGGAGCTGGAAAAGTTCCTCCGCTGTTTCGTCTCCAGCCAGGCCAGCAACTGGAGAAAGTTCCTCGTCTGGGTGGAGTATGCTCACAACACACTGCGGAACTCATCCACTGGACTGTCACCATTCAAATGAGAGTTTGGGTTTGGACCCCCCCCGTTTCCATAACAAGAGGCTGAAACTGGGGTGCCATCAGCCAAGGCGTTCATTTGACGAGGTCGCAACACCTGGATCAGTGCGCAATCCTCCTTGCTCCGCTCCTCTGCCCGACACCAACACCAGGAAAACCAGCACCGAAGGCCTCTTCGGCTCCTCCGACCGGGTCAATGGGTGTGGCTGTCCACCCATGATATTCCCTTAAAGGTGGACTTGCAGAAGCTCGCACCACGCTACATAGGATCATTCAAGATCCTGAGTCACATCAACCCGGTCCACTATTGTCTCAAGCTTCCCAGGTCTATGAGGGTCTGTCCATCCTTCCATGTCTCCCGTCTCAAGTTAGTATTGACCAGCCTACACTGTCCATCGTCTGTTGGATGCACGTTGGGTCTGAGGTACCCTGCGATGAATGTGGACTGTGAGGGCAAGGCACAGAGGAGCGGGCGTGGGAGGCTGCCCAGAATCTCCTGGATCCAGGACTCTTTTGGGACTTCAACCAACTGCTTGGTGGTCGCCCTGGCTCCGCGGCTGGGTCCGCTCCTAGAAGGGGTACTGTCATGGTTCCACCTGTGACCAGAGGGCGGCAGAGGCCGTCCTAGAGACATTAACGGCACTCAGGTGTGTCCAATTTACTCAAGATTTTTTGGTTAAAAGAAGTGTGTTTTCTGTTGTCCTTTGCAGAAGCTTGAATAGTTTACCTTGTGCGTTTGTTTCCTGCGTGAGTTTGAGACTTAGTGATTTATTGTGTGACGTATTGTCTTATGGTACATTTAGTTGGAACGCCTATCCAGTTGTGGTATCTGGTTAACATGTTGTGTGGTATTGTGTTGTGTTAAATTGTGTTGTGTAGCGGTACCTTTTGTTGGAAATCCTATCCAGTTGAAGTATCTGGTTAATTTTGTGTATGTGGTACCTTTAGTGGGAACTCCTATCCAGTTGAGGTATCTGGTCAACTTTTTGGAGATGTAGGTCTTCCCTCTAGCAGGCAGCCCCACCATCACAATCATGGTAGGAGAGTTAGTGAACTGAGGGACGGACGCTGAAAAACACACACACACACACAGATGGATTAAAAACTGACATGGCACACACATACACATGTATTGGAGTAATACAAAGATCAAAGAACACACACACACATCAGTTTTAGACAAATGGATAGACCACGTAACACACACGCACAGACGTACGCACACAACAACACACATAGACATGGCCTTGGTCTTAGGGGTGAACGGCCCTTAGGTCTCTCTCAGAGAGGTACAGTGTTCCATACTGCAAGTCATACCCTGGCCCCAACACACACACACACACACACACACACACAATTTGAAACAATATCAAATTTCTGTTTGTTACGAGCACCAACCTGTCCTGTACAGGTAATGAACCACACAGAGACCGACCAGTATGTGTGTCTGTTGTTTCCATGTGTATATTTGTGTGTATGTGTGTACTTACACCCTCTACGTCGGTACAGCTTGCTACTCATGGAGGGAATCCAAATCTTCTCTAAAGGGTTCTGAGTTAGCTTGGTCTGCCTCTGAGACATGATTTACAAAACAGTGTCCGTATGTAAGCGAGAGAGAGACGGGGGAGAGCAAGATGGAGAGAGAGAGTAGCCTGGAGAGAAACAAGGTGTATGACACAGTTTGAGAAACTGTCTGTGTGGGTCACCTCATGATGGGAGCGGCTTAACTGTGTGTGTGTGTGTGTGTGTGTGTGTGTGTGTGTGTGTGTGTGTGTGTGTGTGTGTGTGTGTGTGTGTGTGTGTGTGTGTGTGTGTGTGTGTGTGTGTGTGTGTGTGTGTGTGTGTGTGTGTGTGTGTGTGTGTGTGTGTGTGTGTGTGTGTGTGTGTGTGTGTGTGTGTGTGTGTGTGTGTGTGTGTGTGTGTGTGCGGTATCGGTACTTGCTCCTCCTCTCCAAGTGGGGTTATACAGATGGGTGGGCTACTTCCCGAGTGGGAGGAGCTAGAGTACCAGGGCTTTATAGCACTGGGAGGAGTAGAACATATATTCACCAAACACTCTGAGCTACCCAACCACAACCACTATAACAGTCACTAAATGTTGTGGGAATGTCAGGTCTACTCATGATACTAATTATCTGATTCTGTAATTGTCTGATTCTCTAATTCTCCAATTCTTTAATTCTCTATTTGCCTCTTTCCACAAAATGAAGTGACATTCTCCACATTTTCACCATCATATTTGCATGTTTCCAATTCATGATACATTTCTGTTGTATGTGTTTGCCATTAATCCTCTGTCAAGTGTGTGTTCCCCCTCTACAGGCCAATGGAGAACACAGTTAAAAGGCATACATGCTCCAAGGCTTACTGGGAGTGACTGGAATGGCAGCACACAGTCTTTTGACCATACCAGACCATGTTTACCATGCTGTTTGTTTCTTTAGTTTAATGATCAGAATTATTTTTGGTAGAAATCTATACATTTCTGTATCCAAAAGAGCGACAAATAAATGTATTATTATTTTTCAAGTTGAATCAAACTCTGGACATTGGATTTGTATGTGTCAAGACTAACATTTCACCACTCTCCATGGTGCCTAAAGCACTAGAATGGAAATTGTATTGGGACAATTATATTGGACAATTTAGCCACTACACTTAGTCAAAAGACTCCGCTGGAAAATACTAAGTTGGAATTGAAAAACAGGATTGTTTGAAAGACTATGATTGATAATGTCCAAAGCTACACTGTCACGTCAACTCCTGCTCCCTCCTGCCAGCGCTCGACGTTGCCGGTCTACTGGCAACCTTCATCACCTCCCTGATTACTCCTCCTTTATCTAGCACCCCGTTATTGTCACTCATCAGGCAGTATTGTTTCTGTTTTATGTTCAGACGCTACGCTTGTGCATGTATGCGTTCTGTTTGTTCTTATTAAACTCACCGACTGCACCTGCTTCCTCACTCCCTGCATGTTCATTACAGAATACTGCCTCAGAGAATGGAAGCATAAGCCAACCGAGACATCTCCACTTCGCCAACACCACGACCAGCTGGCTCACCTGGGGACGGTTATGGATGAGGTCCTCCGTGATCTTCAATGTCTAGATCTTCCTCAAAGGGTGTCACTCCCAAAGAGCGGGGGAACTTCTACCATGAGTCAACCCAGAGAGCCAGCACCCCAGCCATTTCAGCAGTCTGCCCAGATCAGCGATGCCAGTTTGTCCTGTTGGGAATTTTCCAGTACATATGTGGCAATTATTTATTTCAGAAGGAGCCAGCAAAACTAGTGCACTCTATTTGTGCTCTGGGTCATTAGACACCATTAGACATGCACCTGTCTGGGGTTGGACACGACTGATTATTCCTGTAAATGTGTTATGGCCTACTATGTACTGTTGTTATGGTATTTTCCAGAACATGGGTGTCCATTTAGCAGTTAGCAGGATGACATGTATGGTAACATCATACCCGCTCTCCACTCCATTTTCAGTTCAAGCACTGGACCACTGGGATCTGGGACAATCACACACATCAATCACACACATCACAGCACAACTCACCATCACTGTGGGACCCCTGCACCAAGAAAACCTCCCCTTCCTCATCATCCAGGCACCTGTACACAAAGTTGGCCTCCCGTGGCTCCAACGCCATGACCCCACCATCTCCTGGTCGAGGATGGAGATCACACCCGGATATTGGAAGACCTGCTTTCCCTTACCCTGTGGTTCCATGTCGGTTGAAAGTTCTGTGGTTTTCTCCAAGACCCACGCCACCTGTCTTGCTCCTCATCATCCCTGGGACTGTGCCATCGACCTGCTAACAGACTCTACCCCCTGTTGGTGGCTGTAGCCAAGGCTATAGAGGAGTACATCCAGGAGGCTCTCCAAGATTCAATCATATTCATTTATAAAGCCCTTTTTACATCAGCAGATGTCACAAAGTACCATACAGAAACCCAGCCTAAAATCCCAAACAGCAAGCAATGCAGATGTAGAAGTACAGTGGCTAGGAAAAACTCCCTACAAAGGCAGGAACCTAGGAAGAAGCCTAGAGAGGAACCAGGCTCTGAGGAGTGCCAGTCCTCTTCTGGCTGTGCCGGGTGGAGAGTATGGCCAAGATGTTCAAACGTTCATAGATGACAGGGTTTCATCCTACCAGCCGCCTCCCCTGCGTCAGCAGGTTTCTTCTTCATGGCCGAGAAGGGGGGGGTCTTTATCCATTTATTGACTACAGAGGTCTCAATACCATCACCACCAAGTACCGCTACCCTTTCTCATTTGTGCCAGCCTCCATTGAACAGTGCCTGTTTTTTTTTTTTTATTATAAGAAGCTGGACCTGAAGACTGCCTACAATCGCATCCGGGAGGGGGATGAATGGAAGACAGCCTTCAGCATAATGTCTGGGCACTACAATGTCTGGGCACTATGCCTTATGGATTAGCCAATGTCTTAAGTAGGATTATTTATTCCAGGACTGATGGAAGTCCACTACAGTATGTACTGTAAATTAAGGGAGCTCTCAAATTAAATAAGGCCGGGCCAATTTAGTTTGTTTTTACCCAACATTATGAATATTTTTTAGTGGTTTTTCACAGTTGAGAGAGGATGTACCTTAAATGGCACACAAATATAATTTTCTGAAGTTTTTATTTTATGAGCTTTGATTAAAACTATTTTGATAAACTTAATGTAAACCTTGTACACAAGATATATGAAATGTTTTAAATGTTTTTAAATAATTAGTCTGAGGTAAAGGGAAAGGAAACGGAGAGAAATGCTCACGCGAAGAGGTTGAATGGCCTCTGACCTCTGTTCTGACTTTCTGGTGAGGCCTGATCACCTTCACTAGAGAGCCTAGAAACATTGGTTAAGATGTATATAAACACTCATAATTACAACAAAGTGTATAGTTAATATGTGTGATTCGGACCACGAGAAGGATAGACATGTCTTTAGTCTATTTTTCTATTCCTTGAACTAATTTATGAGATACAATTATTTCTTTATGGATTTATTAAGAGTAGTATTTCGATTTGGTATTTGTTTTATTTAACCAACTGTGTTTTTTTTACACATTAATCATGTTGTGAGTCATGTAAAATTAGGGACTTTTTTATTGAACTTTTACACTTGTATATCACTGAAGGTGTGTATAAAGTGATATATGAGGGAGTGTATTAATGTGTTAGTTCTGTTTCCGTTTTGTTTCGATACAAATATCACCAGATTGCATTTGCTGGATGATTGGGATTTCTCCCTAAGGATTAGCTGTCAAACTCCCTGACCCTGTGACTCTGTGATGAGGTCGACAGTGTGATAGGACAGTATAAACCAATTTGAAAAAATGGTTTCAACAGAATGTGTTGTTTTCTTTGACATTTGTCTTAGAAACGTTGGTGATCGGGAGCTCCTGGCGGTGAAGTTGGCATTAGAGAAGTGAAGACACTGGCTGGAAGGCACCACGGACCCGTTTCTCATCCTCACCAACCATCGGAACCTGGAGTGCATACGGATATCGGGGCAGCTGAACCTGCGCCAAGCAAGGTGCGCCCTTTTCTTTACTGGATTAAACTTCACCCTGTTAATCTCTCCAAGTTCAAAGAACATCAAAGCTGTCTCCATGATTCGGGAAAGGTTTTTTCCTGAATGCGCCGATCATACCATTATTGCCCCCATGCTATGGGACATAGACGTGAACAAACGCCAGGCGCTGGAGAAGAAACCTGCGCCTGCTACCTGTCCTCCGGATCACACATACTCCCCCACGGAGGTAAGGGATCGGCTATTGACCTGGGCGCACACATCCCTTGCCGCTGGACACCCAGGTATCACCCCACCACTCAATCCATCTCTGTTAAGTACTGGTGGCCCACCTTGGCGCAGGACGTTGCCCGCTACGTAAACTCCTGTTCTGTATGTGCTCAAACCAAGTCTCCTCGGCACACTCCAGCAGGAAACTCCTTCCCCTCTTCGTGCCTCAGTGGCCTTTGTCTCATCTGTCTATAGAGTTTGTTACTGAGTTTCACCTGTTTGATGGTTTCACCGCTGTTATGGTTGTTGTGGACAAATTCTCAAAATCTTGCCATTTTATCCCTCTCTCTGGTCTCCCTAACACTCTCCAGGTTGCTGAGGCATTGTTCCAGCAGGACTTCCAGCACTATGGCCTTCTGGAGGACATAATCTCCGACTGTGGTCCCCAATTGACGTTGAGTCTATGGAAAGCCGCACAAGCTGCGGGTAATGGTCAGCCTCACATCCGGGTACCGGCCTTAGTCCAACGGGCAGGTAGAGAGGACAAGCCAGGAGCTGGGGAGGTTCCTGAGCAGTCACTGTCAGGACCGGCATAGGGAGTGGGCCCGGTTTCTTCCCTGGGCGGAATAAGCCCAGAACTCACTCCTCCACCGGCTTGTCTCCCTTCCAGTGTGTCCTGAGGTACCAGCCGGCCCTGACACCATGGACCCCAAGCCAGACCGAAGCCCCTGCTGGCACGCAAATTAGGTTTGGGACGCTGCTCACGTGAGGATCCAACCGCCATCAGGAGGAGCAGGCGGACCACCACCGCAGTGAGGCAACATTTTCCATCCTGGTGATCGTGTCTGTCTCCCGCTCCTCCTGCCCTCCCGGAAGCTTACCGATTCCAGCTTCCCACTAACTACCGGATGTCACCCTCTTTTCACTTTTCCCTCCTCAGGTTGGTGGTTCCTAGTCTCCTTGCTGATGCCGTCCCCGACGACACCCCTCTGCCTCGCCTGTAAATCCAGGGATGTCGCCGGTCTACTAACCACCGGTCCCTGAAACCTTCATTACGCACACCTGCACCTCATCATTAGGGTTAATAACAGAGCTTGAGAAAGCTGTAAAGGAAGATTTTTTAAATTTTTTAAATTTTTATTCAGGAAAAACCCATTCAGACCATTCTCAAGGGTGTGCTGATCAGAACAATACAACAACCAATACAATGTAAAAGAAAATAACAATCGATACAAAATGCAACATTTATGAAAAACTCTTACATTCCTCAGCGACTAGATCCACAATCAACACCTTAAACTGCCCGAGTGACACCAGAACATCTAAATGTAATGAGTTCTGCAAATTGTTCCAGCAGTGTTAACATTAAAACTAAAAGTGGATTTACCTAATTCGGTGGAGACCCGAAGAACCTTAAGATTTAACGGGAGCGATTTGACAACAACCAATGAAAGTACAGGGCGCCATATTCAAAAGAACAGAAATCTCATAATTAAAATTCCTCAAACATACATGTATCTTATATCGTTTTCAAGGTAGTCTTGTTGTTAATCCTACCACAGTGTCTGATTTCAAATAGGATTTACGGGGAAAGCACCACAAACGATTATGTTAGGTCACCACCAACTCACAGAAATACACAGCTAATTTTACCAGCCAAAGAGAGAGAGAAAAAGCACAAATAGAGATAAAATTCATCACTAACCTTTGATAATCTTCATCAGATGACACTCATTTGACTTCATGTTACACAATACATGCATGTTTTGTTTGATAAAGTTCATATTTATATCAGAAAATCTGAGTTTACATTGGCGCTTTACATTCACTAGTTCCAAAAACATCCAGTGATTTTGCATAGCCACATCGATTCAACAGAAATACTCATCATAAATCCTCATCATAAATGTAGATAATAATACACGTGTCACATTCTGACCATAGTTCTTTTGTGTTTTCCTTGTTTTAGTGTTGGTCAGGACGTGAGCTGGGTGGGCATTCTATGTTGGATGTCTAGTTTGTCTGTTTCTGTGTTTTGCCTGATATGGTTCTCAATCAGAGGCAGGTGTTAGTCGTTGTCTCTGATTGGGAACCATATTTAGGTAGCCTGTTTTGTCATTGTGGTTTGTGGGTGATTGTCTATGTGATTGTCTACGAAATGCTTCAGTCTGGTTTTAGACCCCATCATAGCACTAAGACGGCACTTGTGAAGGTGGTAAATTACATTTGAATGGCATCGGACCGAGGCTCTGCATCTGTCCTTGTGCTCCTAGACCTTAGTGCTGCTTTTGATACCATCGATCACCACATTCTTTTGGAGAGATTGGAAACCCAAATTGGTCTACACGGACAAGTTCTGGCCTGGTTTAGATCTTATCTGTCGGAAAGATATCAGTTTGACTCTGTGAATGGTTTGTCCTCTGACAAATCAACTGTACATTTCGGTGTTCCTCAAGGTTCCGTTTTAGGACCACTATTGTTTTCACTATATATTTTACCTCTTGGGGATGTTATTCGAAAACATAATGTTAACTTTCACTGCTATGCGGATGACATACAGCTGTACATTTCAATGAAACATGGTGAAGCCCCAAAATTGCCCTTGCTAGAAGCATGTGTTTCAGACATAAGGAAGTGGATGGCTGCAAACTTTCTACTTTTAAACTCGGACAAAACAGAGATGCTTGTTCTAGGTCCCAAAAAACAAAGAGATCTTCTGTTGAATCTGACAATTAATCTTAATGGTTGTACAGTCGTCTCAAATACAACTGTGAAGGACCTATGCATTACTCTGGACCCTGATCTCTCTTTTGAAGAACATATCAAGACCATTTCAAGGACAGCTTTTTTCCATCTACGTAACATTGCAAAAATCAGAAACTTTCTGTCCAAAAATGATGCAGAAAAATTGGTCCATGTTTTTGTCACTTCTAGGTTGGACTACTGCAATGCTCTACTTTCCGGCTACCCGGATAAAGCACTAAATAAGCTTCAGTTAGTGCTAAATACGGCTGCTAGAATCCTGACTAGAACCAAAAAATTTGATCATATTACTCCAGTGCTAGCCTCTCTACACTGGCTTCCTGTCAAAGCAAGGGCTGATTTCAAGGTTTTACTGCTAACCTACAAAGCATTACATGGGCTTGCTCCTACCTACAGTGCCTTGCGAAAGTATTCGGCCCCCTTGAACTTTGCGACCTTTTGCCACATTGCTGTCCCCTGTCCACCTGACCGTGCTGCTGCTCCAGTTTCAACTGTTCTGCTTTATTATTATTCGACCATGCTGGTCATTTTTGAACATTTGAACATTTTGGCCATGTTCTGTTATAATCTCCACCCGGCACAGCCAGAAGAGGACTGGCCACCCCACATAGCCTGGTTCCTCTCTAGGTTTCTTCCTAGGTTTTGGCCTTTCTAGGGAGTTTTTCCTAGCCACCGTGCTTCTACACCTGCATTGCTTGCTGTTTGGGGTTTTTAGCCTGGGTTTCTGTACAGCACTTTGAGATATCAGCTGATGTACGAAGGGCTATATAAAATAAATTTGATTTGGTATGTTAGTTGCTTTTGTCAGCACAGTTCTTCTGATAGCTTCACGGTCGTTATTTGTTTATTGTTTTTGCACAGTTTACTTCGTGTTTTTGTCATCTATTAAATGATGCATTCACACCATGCTGCGCTTTGGTCCGCTTCTTACGACGATCGTGACAACATGGAATTATAGATATACCTCTCCTTAATGCAACCGCTGTATCAGTTTTCCACGGAAAAATAAACCCATGCAATCATCTGAGACGGCGCTCAGATGTAAAAATCACCACAGCCGCAACAATGGCGTCAACATAAACAAGAAATGACATGATAAATATTTCCTTACCTTTGATGATCTACATCAGAAAGCACTCCATGAATCCCAGGTCCACAATAAATGTTTGTTTTGTTCGATAATATCCGTTATTTATGTCCAAATACCTTCTTTTGTTAGCGCGTTTGGTATACATATCCAAACTCTCATTCTGGTCAGCGTTACATTGGACAAAAACTTCAAAAAGTTATATTACAAGTCGAAGAAACATTTCAAACGAAGTACAGAATCAATCATTAGGATGTTTTTAACATATAGCTTCAATAAAGTTCCAACCGGAGTATTCTTGTCTTCATGGGCAATGGAACGCAAGTGGGTACCATGAGGTATAAGCATGATCAGAAAATGGCTGCTTGATGGACACTTGATACATTCTGCTATCATTCACTCCCACAACACCATAGAAGTCTCATTACAATTTCTATTGATGGTTGATATCTAGTGGAACCTCTAGACAGTGCAACATCATAAATATCTCAAGGGGATTTCATTGGGGACTCTGGTGAATACATACAAAGCTCAGATTTCTCACAGATTTTGCCTGCCATATGAGTTCTGTTATAGTCACAGACATCATTCAAACAGTTTTAGAAACTTTAGAGTGTTTTCCATCCAATACTAACAATAATATGCATATATTAGCAAATGAGACTGAGGAGCATGGCCGTTTACTTTAGGCACCTTATTCATCCAAGCCCCTGCAGCCATAAGAAGTTTTAAGTAGCTATCGGGGGTATCTGTGCTTTATTTTACTTCTATTCTTTACTTTATTTCTATTTTTTACTACTTTTACTCCACTACATTCCTAAAGAAAATATGTAATTTTTACTCCCATACATTTTCCTTGACACCAACAAGTACTTACATTTAGAATGCTCAGGCAGGATAGAATTATGGTCAAATTCACACACCTATCAATATAAGGTGTTGTCATCTCCACTGCCTCTTATCTGACAGACTCACTAAACACAAATACTAAGTTTGTATGTCTGAGTGTTGGAGTGTGCCCCTGTCTGTCCTTATTTCACACCGTCTGGTTTGCTTAATATATAGAATGTAGTTCTACTTTTAAGTATGACAATTGAGTACTTTACCACCACTGTACTGTGGCTGTACATTTAAAAACAGATACTTTTAGACTTTCACTCAAGTATTATTCTACTGGTTAACTTTTACTCTTACTTAGTCATTTTCTAGTAAGGTATGGTTGGCTGGTTGAAGTCTCGTAGATCACTTCATTACTCCCTTTTTATTTACAAATCTATACTACACAGTCTTCCAACTTATCTAACTTCGTTGCTAAAGTATAAAAGTATGAGAGAACATATAACTCCTGAGGTGAATCCTCCTTTAGTTTTAGAGTCCCCCCATTGTTGGAATAAACTGGAAAATTCCTTGCATCCTGATTCCCTGGTGCCCCAAGGGCAGTTTGGGACTCTGGTGTTAAATTAATTAATTGAGGATTGCAGTTGTTTTGATTGATTGTAATGGTTAATTTGTTGAAATTGTAGTATTGTAATTGTACCTTGTAGTAGTGTTTAAAATGATTATTCTTGTTTTATTTGAAATTGTCATTTTCTTCGTTGTTTGCACTCAGTGCACCATTGTAAATGATACCTTGGTCTCAATTGAGCTCCCATGAATAAATAAATACTACTACACCCTGCCATGTATTTACTGACATTACCCAATAAAACCTTGTATTACACCATACTATCCTGTATTATGCCATACCACCCTGTATTACCCCACACTAGCCTTTATTACCCCACACTAGCCTGTGTTATGGTCAATGGCGCCGAAGAAGATGGCTGAGGAGATTGTGTTATTGTGTATGTTTTTTCACGTTATTTGTAACTTATTTTGTTATAATGTTTCTGACACCTTGTCTCATGACCGAAAAGAGCTTCTTGATTTCAGGGCAGCAATTACTCACCCCGTACTGGAGGAATTCTTCCTCTTCAATGAGTCGGATGGGAAGGATTTACTCCAGACAAGGCCCTCATCCCCGTCATTCACAGGAGGAAAAGATGAAAAGATGAAAAGATGAAATAGATGACATACAAGTACGTATATCCTACCAACGAGACACTAAAAACTAAAATATGTTATGTTTCACCGAGTCGTGGCTGAACAATGACATGATTAACATAAGGCTGGCGGGTTTTAAGCTTATTTTGCAGGATAGAACAGAGGCCTCTGGTAAGACAAGGGGAGGAGGCATATGCATATTTGTAAACAACAGGGGGTGCACAAAATCTAAGTAAGTCTCGAGGTTTTGCTCGCCTGAGGTAGAGTATTTCATGATAAGCTGTAGACCACACTATTTCCCAAAAGAGTCTATATTTTTGGTAGCTGTCCACAGCAAACCGATGCTGGCACTAAGACAGCACTCAATGAGTTGTATACGGCCATAAGCTAACAGGAAAAAGCTCATACTTAGGTGGCGCTCCTAGTGGCTGGGGACTTTAATGCAAGAAAACTCAAATCAGTTTTACCTCATTTCTATCAGCATGTTAAATGTGCAACCAGAGGGAAAAAAAACTCTGGACCACCTTTACTCCACACATACAGACGCGTACAAAGCTGACCATAATGCTATCCTCCTGATTCCTGCTTACAAGCAAAAACTAAAGCAAGAAGCACCAGTGACTCTGTCAATAAGAAAGTGGTCAGATGAAGCAGATGCTAAGCTACAGGACTGTTTTGCTAGTACAGACTGGAATATGTTCCGGGATTCTTCCGATGGCATTGAGGAATACACCACATCAGTCACTGGCTTCATCAATAAGTGTATCGATGACTTCATCCCCACAGTGACCGTACGTACATACCTCAATCAGAAGCCATGGATTACAGGCAACATCAGCACTGAGCTAAAGGGTAGAGCTGCCGCTTTCAAGGAGCGGGACTCTAACCCGGAAGCTTATAAGAAATCCTGCTATGCTGTCAGACGAACCATCAAACAGGCAAAGCATCAATACAGGACTAAGATTGAATCGTACTATACACCGGCTCCGACGCTCGTTGGATATGACAGGGCTTGCAAACCATTACAGACTACAAAGGGAAGCACAACCACAAGCTGCCCGGTGACACGAACCTACCAGACGAGGTAAATCACTTCTATGCTCGCTTCGCGTCAAGTAACACTGAAGTGCATGAGAGCACCAGCCATTCTGGATGACTGTGTGATCACGCTCTCCATAGCCGATGTGAGTAAGACCTTTAAACAGGTCAGCATTCACAAGGCCAGACAGATTACCAGGACGTGTATTCCGAGCACGCGTTCAAGCTAATCACTAAGCTAAGGACCCTGGGACTAAACACCTCCCTCTGCAACTGGATCCTGGACTTCCTGACGGGCCACCCCCAGGTGGTGAGGGTACATAGTCACTTTAACTCTACCTACATGTACATATTACCCCAATTACCTCAACTAACCGGTGCCCCCGCACATTGACTCTGTACCGGTACCCCCTGTATATATCCTCGCTTGTTATTTTACTGCTGCTGTTTAATAATTTGTTACTTTCATTTTCTATTTTCTATTTTTTACTTAACACTTATTTTATTTTATTTTTTTATCTTAACTTCTTTAAGCATTGTTGGTTAAGGGCTTGTAAGTAAGTAAAACCTGTTGTTTTCGGCGCATGTGACAAATACAATTTGATTTCTTACACCATACCACCTTGTTTTACCCCATACTAGCCTGTATTTCAGTGTATTACCTCACACCACTCTGTATTATCCCACACTACCCTATATTGCCCAATATTACCCCATACAACACTGTAATCAAATCAAAATCAAATCAAATGTATTTATATAGCCCTTCGTACATCAGCTGATATCTCAAAGTGCTGTACAGAAACCCAGCCTAAAACCCCAAACAGCAAGCAATGCAGGTGTAGAAGCACAGTGGCTAGGAAAAGCTCCCTAGAAAGGCCAAAACCTAGGAAGAAACCTAGAGAGGAACCAGGCTATGTGGGGTGGCCAGTCCTCTTCTGGCTGTGCCGGGTGGAGATTATAACAGAACATGGCCAAGATGTTCAAATGTTCATAAATTACCAGCATGGTTGAATAATAATAAAGCAGAACATTTGAAACTGGAGCAGCAGCACGGTCAGGTGGACTGGGGACAGCAAGGAGTCATCATGTCAGGTATTCCTGGGGCATGGTCCTAGGGCTCAGGACCTCCGAGAGACAGAAAGAAAGAGAGAATTAGAGAGAGCATATGTGGGGTGGCCAGTCCTCTTCTGGCTGTGCCGGGTGGAGATTATAACAGAACATGGCCAAGATGTTCAAATGGGACAGCAAGGACAGCAAGTCCTGGAGCATGGTCCTTAGAGAAAGAAAGAGAGAAGGAGAGAATTAGAGAACGCACACTTAGATTCACACAGGACACCGAATAGGACAGGAGAAGTACTCCAGATATAACAAACTGACCCTAGCCCCCCGACACATAAACTACTGCAGCATAAATACTGGAGGCTGAGACAGGAGGGGTCAGGAGACACTGTGGCCCCATCCGAGGACACCCCGGACAGGGCCAAACAGGAAGGATATAACCCCACCCACTTTGCCAAAACACAACCCCCACACCACTAGAGGGATATCTTCAACCACCAACTTACCATCCTGAGACAAGGCTGAGAATAGCCCACAAAGATCTCCGCCATGGCACAATGCAAGGGGGGTGCCAACCCAGACAGGATGACCACATCAGTGAATCAACCCACTCAGGTGACGCATCCCCTCCAGGGACGGCATGAGAGAGCCCCAGTAAGCCAGTGACTCAGCCCCAGTAAGCCAGTGACTCAGCCCCTGAAATAGGATTAGAGGCAGAGAATCCCAGTGGAATGAGGGGAACCGGCCAGGCAGAGACAGTAAGGGCGGTTCGTTGCTCCAGAGCCTTTCCCTTCACCTTCCCACTCCTGGGCCAGACTACACTCAATCATATGACCCACTGAAGAGATGAGTCTTCAGTAAAGACTTAAAGGTTGAGACCGAGTTTGCGTCTCTGACATGGGTAGGCAGACCGTTCCATAAAAATGGAGCTCTATAGGAGAAAGCCCTGCCTCCAGCTGTTTGCTTAGAAATTCTAGGGACAATTAGGAGGCCTGAGTCTTGTGACCGTAGCGTACGTGTAGGTACAGTGCCTTGCGAAAGTATTTGGCCCCCTTGAACTTTGCGACCTTTTGCCACATTTCAGGCTTCAAACATAAAGATATATAACTGTATTTTTTTGTGAAGAATCAACAACAATTGGGACACAATCATGAAGTGGAACGACAAAACAAAAACTGAAAAATTGGGCGTGCAAAATTATTCAGCCACCTTAAGTTAATACTTTGTAGCGCCACCTTTTGCTGCGATTACAGCTGTAAGTCGCTTGGGGTATGTCTCTATCAGTTTTGCACATCGAGAGACTGTACATTTTTCCCATTCCTCCTTGCAAAACAGCTCGAGCTCAGTGATGTTGGATGGAGACCATTTGTGAACAGCAGTTTTCAGTTCTTTCCACAGATTCTCGATTGGATTCAGGTCTGGACTTTGACTTGGCCATTCTAACACCTGGATATGTTTATTTTTGAACCATTCCATTGTAGATTTTGCTTTATGTTTTGGATCATTGTCTTGTTGGAAGACAAATCTCCGTCCCAGTCTCAGGTCTTTTGCAGACTCCATCAGGTTTTCTTCCAGAATGGTCCTGTATTTGGCTCCATCCATCTTCCCATCAATTTTAACCATCTTCCCTGTCCCTGCTGAAGAAAAGCAGGCCCAAACCATGATGCTGCCACCACCATGTTTGACAGTGGGGATGGTGTGTTCAGGGTGATGAGCTGTGTTGCTTTTACGCCAAACATAACGTTTTGCATTGTTGCCAAAAAGTTCAATTTTGGTTTCATCTGACCAGAGCACCTTCTTCCACATGTTTGGTGTGTCTCCCAGGTGGCTTGTGGCAAACTTTAAACAACAATTTTTATGGATATCTTTAAGAAATGGCTTTCTTCTTGCCACTCTTCCATAAAGGCCAGATTTGTGCAATATACAACTGATTGTTGTCCTATGGACAGAGTCTCCCACCTCAGCTGTAGATCTCTGCAGTTCATCCAGAGTGATCATGGGCCTCTTGGCTGCATCTCTTCTCCTTATATGAGCTGAAAGTTTAGAGGGACGGCCAGGTCTTGGTAGATTTGCAGTGGTCTGATACTCCTTCCATTTCAATATTATCGCTTGCACAGTGCTCCTTGGGATGTTTAAAGCTTGGGAAATATTTTTGTATCCAAATCCGGCTTTAAACTTCTTCACAACAGTATCTCGGACCTGCCTGGTGTGTTCCTTGTTCTTCATGATGCTCTCTGCGCTTTTAACGGACCTCTGAGACTATCACAGTGCAGGTGCATTTATACGGAGACTTGATTACACACAGGTGGATTGTATTTATCATCATTAGTCATTTAGGTCAACATTGGATCATTCAGAGATCCTCACTGAACTTCTGGAGAGAGTTTGCTGCACTGAAAGTAAAAGGGGCTGAATAATTTTATACGCCCAATTTTTCAGTTTTTGATTTGTTAAAAAAGTTTTAAATATCCAATAAATGTCGTTCCACTTCATGATTGTGTCCCACTTGTTGTTGATTCTTCACAAAAAATACAGTTTTATATCTTTATGTTTGAAGCCTGAAATGTGGCAAAAGGTTGCAAAGTTCAAGGGGGCCGAATACTTTCGCAAGGCACTGTATATATGGTATTTTCTTTCACAGTTACAGTAAACAATGCTTGAAATCCAGTACATTGCACATGTGGTTTTATACATTTGAAATACCATAGCAACAAGCTTTTTGAATGAGGTAGGAATGTATATGCCCATACGAAAATATAAAATACTTAAGTAATACTTTTATAACAAAACATACTTTAGAAACAACATAGTACACAAAAAAACATGGCTAGTCTTCAAAACAAATAGAAAAATTATAATAGGACAGGCTAATATTAAACACTCACAGGTAGATCAATTACAAAGCTTAGGTAGGCAGTTTACTCTAAAGTAGAGGGAAATTGCAGTGTCTCAACATACAGTAGGTAAAGAAACGTTGCCACATTTGGTAGAATTTGTCAGAAGAATCCTGTAGTGTATATTTTACCTTCTCCAATTTAATAAAGTGTAAGACATCTTTAATCCACACAAAATGAGAGGGAGATTTCCACAGAAGTAAAATTAACCTTCTTGCCAACAAACTCACAAAGGCTACAAAGTTAGATATGTATTTTGGTAGTGTTATAGTATCAGGTATTATCCCAAATAATGATGTTATGAAAGTAGGAGCAAAAGGCACTTGTAATACTTTAGATATGGTATCACAGATGGCAGACAAATAGTTATGTAGAGAAGAGCATGACCAAAACACATGTATTAATGAAGCAGGAGCTTGCCAACACCTGTCGCAAACAGGATCAATGCACATTAAATATATTTTATTATATCATCATTTATAATTCTAATTCTAATTAATTTATAATGTTGTTTAGGATGTTGTGGAGGTGTGTGTGATGTTAATGTGTTTTAGAGCTGAGTGTGATGCTAGTAACAATGTTTTAGAAGTGTGTGCGATGTTAGTATGTTTGAGGTGTGTGATGTTAGAAATTATGTTTTAGAACTGTATGTGATTCTAGTAGTGATGTTTTAGATGTGTGTGTGATACTACTAAGGATGTTTTATAGACATGTGTGATGTTACTAATGATGTTTTAGAGCTGTACCATGTCAGTAACGGTGAAAGCATACCGTGCCGACCAATGCTGGTGTCTGTCTATCACCTCTGACCAAAAAACATCGGCCAGCATTTCATATCAATTTCCCTGTGGCAACCCACTGCTAATAATTGTTGGTGCGGTCTGCTTTCCCCTTAAAGATGTTTTGCACGGAGACGGTTAAGCAGGCAACACTCCTCTGCGCAGTGCATCATCAGTTTTTTCATTCAGAAGTGTCAAACTGATATTTTCCCCTGTTCTTTATTTCTATTGTTGTGGAAATATTCAGTTTGAGGCTTTTGATGTTGCTTCCTGTCAGTATGACTTAACTTCCTGAGAGAGCTGCAAACCTACCACGGAAATTAAATGTGTGAGAGAGAGAAAGAGAGAGAGGGAAAGAGAGAGAGGGAGAGAGAGCAATGGAGAGAGAGAGAGAGTGAGGTGAGAGGTTAGATACTTGGCTTGCCTGCACTCAGATAAGAGGAAACTGAGATCTGCCAGCATCCACACATTACAGACATTACAGAAAGAGAGGTGTCAGCTGGTGTTCTGAGCTTGGTTTTAGGAGGCTGAAAGTCGACTATTGAGAGGATAGTGTTAGCAGTATAGTAGTGTGGAGTGGTCCACAGCCATGGAACAGGAAAAACTAGCCGTGTACCACGGAGCCATCAGCAGAGAGGAGGGGGAGATGAGGCTGTGGACAGCAGGACGGGACGGCAGCTACCTGATACGCAACAGTGAGAGTCTAGCTGGGCTCTACTGCCTCTGTGTGCTGTGAGTATCTTACACACACAGTGGTGGAAAAAGTATTAAATTGTCACACTTTAGTAAAATAAAAGGCACCTTAATAGAAATTGACTCAACAAAAAGTAGTTACCCCATTAAAATAATACTTGAGTAAAAGTGTAAAAGTATTTGGTTTTAAATACAATTAAGTACAGTGGTGAGAAAAGTACTACTTGAGTACTTGAGTAAAAGTAAAAAGTAAAAATGCTATATTCCTTAATATTAAGCAAAACTGATTTTCTTGTTTTTTTTTCAAAAAATAAACAACTGCAATCCTCAAGGAATGAATTTAACACCAGAGTCCTAAACTGCCTTGGCGGCACCAGGGAATCAAGGTGCAATTTAGCAGTTTATTAATTTAGCAGTTTATTCCAACAATGGGAGGCACTAAAACTAAAGGAGGATTTACCTAAATTGGTCGAGACCAGAAGTTAACCAACCCTGCAAGCGGGTTTAGTAACTCATACTTTAATACTAGCAAGTTAGGTCAGTTGGAAGCTTGTGTAGTAGAGCTTTGTAACAAAAAGGGAGTAATGAAGTGATCTATAGGACTTCAATGAGGACCAGCCAACCTTTTGATACAGGATGCAGCGGTGGAAAAAGTACTCCATCTTCATACTTGAGTAAAGTTAAGATACCTTAATAGAAAATGACTCAAGTAAAAGTAAAAGTTACCCAGTAAAATACTATTTGAGTTAAAGTCAAAGTATTTGTTTGTAAATGTACTTAAGTACAGTGGAGGTAAAGTACTAAAGTGTTTTACTTAAAAGTAAAAGTAAATGCTATATATCAAATTACTTATATTAAGCAAACCGACAGCATTTTGTACATTTAACACTCCAACACTCAAATTTAATTGACAAACTCCTCCAGATCAGAAGCAGTAGGGACACCTCATATACAGTAAATGCGTGAATTGGACCATAACTATATCCTGCCTAAGCATTCTAAAATTAACAAATACTTTTTGGTGTCAGGGAAAATGTATGGGTCAGGGAAAATGTATGGAGTAAAAAGTACATATTTTCTTTCAGAATATAGTTATGTAAAAGTACTAAAAAATATAAATAGTAAAGTGCAGATACAGTGCCTTCGGAAAGTATTCATACCCCTTGACTTATTCCACATTTTGTTGTGTTAGTCTGAATTCAAAATGGATAAAACAAATAATTGTATCTCACTCATTTATACACAATACCCCATAATGACAAAGTGAAAACATGTGATTCCCACGGGGGACCAGTATGGAAATGTATGCACTCACTACTGTAGGTCGTTCTGGATAAGAGTGTCTGGTAAAAGTCTCTAAGAGCTTTCCACACCTTGATTGTGCAACATTTGCCCATTATTCAATTCAAAATTCTTCAAGCTCTTTCAAGTTAGTTGTTGATCATTGCTAGACAACCATTTTCAGGACTTGCTATAGATTTTCAAGCAGATGTAAGTCAAAACTGTAACTCAGCCTCTCAGGAAGATTCACAGTCTTCTTGGTAAACAACTCCAGTGTAGATTTGGCCTTGTGTTTTAGAGTATTGTCCTGATGAAAGGTGAATTAATCTCCCAGTGTCTGGTGGAAAGCAAACTGGAAGGCAGTTTGCTTCCATTCTGTTTTTTTTTTATCCTAAAAATCTCCTCAGTCCTTAACAATTACAAGCATACCTATAACATGATGCAGTCACCACTATGCATGAAAATATGGAGAGTGGTACGCAGTAATGTCTTGTTTTTGATTTGCCTCAAACAAAATACTTTGTATTCAGGACAAAAAGTGAATTGCTTTGCCACATTTTTTTTTGTGGTATTACTTTATTGCCTTGTTTGCAAGTTTTGGAATATTTGTTATTCTGTACAGGCTTCAATCTTTTCACTCTGGCAAATAGGTTAGTATTGTGGATAGGGCTGTGGTGGTCACAACATTTTGTCAGTTGGTGATTGTCAAGCAAATAACTGTTGATCTCACGGTAATTGACCGTTAATTAACACTTTTAGCATCTCCTGGCTTCCACACAAACCACTGATGCAGACCTTTGGAACATCTACATTTTAAAAATTCTAATAAATCCATGTAATATAGTCTACACCTTCACAATAAATCCATTATTTATTTTAGACAGGTCTAAAGAAGCATGATATGAAGAACATGTAGTCTATTTCAGAAGAACAGAATAGCATACTCTGAGTTGTCCTTATGTTAGGTCCTGATTTAGCTATGTCAAATGGCTGTGGGCTACACTAGTTCATTTAGCAGACAAGATTATCTTAGCATGACATGGCATTATTTTATACTATGAAGAATACAATTGAACAATGCTGAATAAAATAGAAAGGATATTTTCTCCAAATGATTTGAAGGAGTATACACATGCTGTATTGAGTGGTTAACAAAGAAATGGGTACTCCTATATGCTTAATTTAGAGTTATTAATGTAACTTTAGTTGTTCTACAAATGTTGGGCTAATATGTTTTGATTTTTAATACATTGAAAGGCTGCATTGTTAAAAAATAATTTATTTCACCTTTATTTAACCAGGTAATGTTAGTTGAAAACAAGTTCTCATTTGCAACTGTGACCTAGCCAAGATAAAGCATAGCAATACGACACATACAACAACATAGAGTTACACATGGAATAAACAAAACAGAGTCAATAATATAGTAGAACAAAAGAAAACAAAAAGTTATATACAGTAAGTGCAAATGAGAAAAGATAAGGGAGTTAAGGCAATAAATAGGCCATGGTGGCGAAGTAATTACAATATAGCAATTACACACTGGAATGGTAGATGTGCAGAAGATGAATGATGTGACTAATGATGATTTGAAAAAAGTAGCTTGAAAGGCATGAGCTCTGCTTTGGGTTTTTTTGCACAGACTGTACACACGACATCAGTCGTTTGACAAGCACTTGATAATGCCTAGAATTTCACAGTGGCATCCCTTTTGTGTGGCAATAATGTACCCTAAAAATAATCCAGGACTTTTGCGGCAAGAGGCCATTAGGCACGTCTCCCTGGGTGCTGCACGCTCCATCATGTGAATGTGTATATTTCACGTGCTACAAGTGAAGACAGACACATCGGGGACACAACTGCACCTGTCCTTATGCAATTCCAAGATGCATATTGAAGATATTGGAAGAACTGTCCACATTTACTTTTCGTCAGCCAACAATATTAGTAGGCCTAATGAACAGCAAGATCACTAACCTATGTCAATCTACTATCCCCCATAGTACAAAAGTCGGACCTATTCTATTCTGTGGAAGAAATTCATATTTCAAACATAGTCTGGGACAGTTGTGGGATCCAAAAGATCCCAAATTAATACAACCACTTAGCATCAAATATTTTTTTACGCAATGTGGCTGACGCAACAGATCAGAACATTTAGCTTAATATTTTGATAAACTATTAGGCTATTTCTTCACATTATAAGCGCAGCAATGTGCATATGGTGGTAGGCTATAAGCGCAAATGTTCCATTAGCGGAAAACACCATTATCAAAGGTGACAGCAAATACAATTATGCATGTAATGCTTTTATTATAAAGGTGCATTTTTATGTTGACAATTATCTTCCCCAAACTTATGTATACCAGTTAGGCTCTACACCCCTTGTAAAGCAGATTAATGTGCCTAATTTTATTTGGCTACTTTAGTTGTGATACAAACCTTATTAAAACATATAGGCCTATGGGGTAGGCTACATGAGGTGTGAGACTGTGATTCGAAAAAGTTGCAAAAAAAAGGCATTGTTTCTTATGCTGGGCATCATTCACAAGTGATAATATATAATTCATAGGCTAGTATTGTCCACCATCTGACTATTCTTGATTTAATCTTGTCTTTACATATACTAAATAATATATGTGTGAAATTAGTTTTGATTTAGAATAGACCATTATCATGCACCTGTATCAGAACACTATGTACTTAAATAGTGAATGGAGGACGCTTTTCCCTGTGGTTTATTTTCATGCCAGCCATGTAGGCTATACTCCTGTTGAAAATATATGCAATGTGCTTAATATTAGGAAAGTTGAGAAATATATAGAGTAGGCTTAGCCTATAGAAAGCTGATCCTCCTATTTTTTGTGGAGGCCATCACTCTTGTTTTCTTGCGCAATTGCATAGCCTATTGAAATGTTGCACAACATGCAGTGTTTGATTTGATTTTTGAACACATTTGCATTGCTGTCAGAGTTATTAGAGGGACAATAGAGTGCTGAGTACCAGGCAGTTAGTAAGTTTGGTAGGCTACTAATCACGATCAACAGCTTCAGAGCTTAGAGAAGCTTAATTACCATGACTAAACTGTCACATGGAATTTGACTGCCTTTCATGACTCGTGACTGCCAGTGTGGCAGTAATATGGTTACCGCAACAGCCCTAATTGTGGAGTAACAACAATGTTGTTGATCCATCCTCAGTTCTCTTATCACAGCCATTAAACTCTGTAACTGTTTTAAAGTCACCATTGGCCTCATGGTGAAATCCCTGAGCGGCTTCCTTCCACTCCGCTGCAACTGAGTTAGGAAGGATGGTTGTATCTGTGTAGTGTCTGGGTGTATTGATATACCCTCCAAAGTTTAATTAATAACTTTGCCATGCTCAAAGGGATATTCAATGGCTGTTTTTTATTTCTACCCATCTACCAATAGGTGCCCTTGGAAAACATTGGAAAACCTGCCTGGTCTTTATGGTTGAATTTGAAATTCACTGCTCGACTGAGGGACATTACAGATCATTGTATGTGTGGGGGTACAGAGATTAGCTAGTCATTCAAAAATCATGTTAAACACTAGTATTGCACACAGAGGGAATCAATGCAACTTTATGTGACTTGTTAAGGACATTTTAATCCTGAACATAGTTAAGCTTGCCATAACAAAGGGTTTGAATACTTATTGACTGAAGACATTTCAGCTTTTCATTTTTAATTCATTTGTAAAAGCACAATTCCACTTTGATTTTGTGGGGTGTTGTGTGTAGGCCAGTGACAAAATCTCAATTTAATATATTTTAAATTCAGGCTGTGACACAACATAATGTGGAAAAAGTAAATGGGTGTGATTACTTTCGGGAAGGCTCTGTACCCCAAAAATCTACTTAACTAGTATTTTTACTTAAGTACTTTACACACACACACACACACACACACACACACACACACACACACACACACACACACACACACACACACACACACACACACACACACACACACACACACACACACACACACACACACACACACACACTGTGATTGTCTGCTATGTGCATGGTCAAACTTACTGTGTGGGTGTGTGTGCAGGTATAAAGGCTATGTGTACACATATAGGCTGTCCCTGGATGGTGGAGGCTCCTGGACAGCAGAGGTAAGACACCAGACCTCCTGTCTCTCTCTTTTTCGCTCTTTCTCACCCTCTCTATCTTTCTCAAGCTCTCGCCACCACACTAACTGATGTTATTCCTGATTCCTCCTGTCTCTTTATCTCCCCATCTCCCTTTCTCTCCCCCCCTTTCTTTCTTCCTCACCCTCTCTGTCTCTCTCTTCTAGACTACTCCCGGTGTGGAGAAACGATACTTTCGGAAAATGAAGAACTTGATAACAGCTTTCCAGAAACCAGGCCAAGGCATTGCTACACCTCTCCTCTACCCCGTAACCATACAGAGTCACACGCACCCTGTCACCACAGAGAATCATACACAGCCTGGCAACATGAAAGCACACCCTAGCAGCCCGCCACCAACTCACACCACTGAGAATCATTACCAACAGTAGACAACAGCTTAGAGACACAGAGGGAGACAGACTACGCTAGAGACAGACATTCTTGATGTGGGCCTGTATTCTTATGTTGTCATTGTGCCAGTCATTAATTTGAAAATAGCATTTGGTTTCGGTATCAAAACTTCAATGTGATCCTTTAAATCTCTTTACATCTGTAGTATCGACGTTCTATATTGGTGTTTAAAATGTGTTTGTAAGACAGTATTGTTGCTATATTTGATTACAACTCAACTACATAGTTTCATGTCAGCCGATTAAATAGTATGCTTTATTTTTAAAGTAAAATAATTTCTAACTGACAAATGAAAATGTGTTACCAATGCTAATAAATAAATGCCATTGGTTAATATGTACGTTTCTGTAAAGTTTATCTATCTCACACATGCATGGCACCTCATCATGGACAATCATCTCCAGGAAAGACTAAGGCCTTAATTAATTCAGATCAAGCTTTAATAACCCGCATTGACCGACATCCACATTGTGCATGTTTTTGGCGGTATAAGCTGTCAAATAGGTGGATGGTCTTGTGTGTCCCCACCAGGTTAGGAATTCAATGGGTCGAGAGAAAGTGTAGTGCATGTTTTCATCTTAATTTGGATGGAGGGATTTATTGTCTATCAGTTTAATCGAGGAGTATTTTTTATTTATTTTACCTTTATTTAACTAGGCAAGTCAGTTAAGAACAAATTCTTATTTTCAATGACAGCCTAGGAACAGTGGGTTAACTGCCTTGTTCAGGGGCAGAACAGATTTTTACCTTGTCAGCTCAGGGATTCAATCTTGCAACCTATCAGTTACTAGTCTAACTCTCTAACCACTAGGCTACCTGCCGCCCCAGTAGACAATAGAACATCAGGCAATCCTGTGTTTGAATTTGTAACACGGCTGCATGGGATTTGTCGGATTATAAATCTGGTGTGGTTTCATTGCATCCAATTGCTGTGTTTGTGATAGCGTAATGCAAGGAGCGGCTTGTGGATTTGACAGCTCTAATGCAGTTCACCTCTGACAACTCCAAAACAACTACTATGTGGGTGTCGGCTAGGATCTGTTTGAATCTAGCTCTAACTATAGCCCTATATCTCTGTAGTGACTGGATGAAAAATTACTGAGAATAATCACGGACAATATTGCCACTCCTATTTTCCATATCTTCAATCTAAGCCTACTAGAAAGTGTTATGCTACCCAAGAATAGGAAATCCCCCTTTACTGGCTCAAATAGCCAACCAATCAGCCTGTTATCAACCCTCAGTAAACTTTTGGGAAAAGTTGTGCTTGACCAGATACAATGCTGTTTTGCTATTTTACTGTAAACAAATGGACAACAGACTTTCATCACACTTATAGGAAGGACATTTAATAAGCACAGCACTTACACAAATGACTGATATTTGGCTGAGAGAAATTGATTGTGGGAGCACTTCAGTGCGGCTTTTGACATTATTGATCATGGTCTGCTGATGGAAAAACATATGTGTTATGGCTTTACACCCCCTGCTATATTGTGGATAAATAGTTACCTATCTAACAGAACACAGAGGGTGTTCTTTATTGGAAGCCTCTCCAACATAATCCAGGTAGAATCTTACTTTTTTCAATCTTTACTAATGACATGAGTCATTACTAATGGCCTTGAGTAAAGTCAGTGTTTCTATGTATGCGGATGACTCAACACTATACACATTAGCTACTACAGCAGGTGAAATCAATGCAATACTTAGCAAAGAGCTGCAGTTAGCTTAAGAATGGGTGGCAAGAATTAAATTAGTCATTAAAGTTTTTTCCAACTGCTTACACACAAAATAATTTCATGTCACACGATTTTTGAAACCTCTCACTCAAAGTGCAAAACTACACACCAAATATCCAAAACCATAAGCTATTTCTCAGGCTTTGACTCAGTTGTCAATTGCATAAAACACTTTTTTCCAAAACACTACACACAATTCTCTACCTAAAACACAAAAATCTAACAGGAAGTAACTTGCTTTCCTTTTCCAAACACAACCAATCAAAATGCTACACTTATTCACCAGGTCACACACACACTCCTCACATGTGCAAAAACGAATAGCTTAACTGATCACTAACCAATCATTGCTTTACTGTAGTATAGGCCTATAAATAGGTCAAAGGTCAGATTACCTGTTTTGAACAATGGATGCCAACAATGGACAGAGAGCAAGAGGAGTAGGAGGGAGAGGAAAAGGAAGAAGAGGACGAGGGCAAAGAAGAGAAGGAAGGAGAGCCAACGGTTTGACCATGAGAGAGGCTGGACTGAGAGTCCAGCCCAACTTGAGTCGATTTACAGTGGCGTCCATAATTCGAACCTTCAGAAATGAGAACAGGTATGCAACTATCTAATTACTATTTTAGCATTACAGTAATGTACTGTAAAATACGTATGACTGCATAGTATTGCATAAACATTTGTAACTGTAAGCCATCCATTTACTACACTGCATTGCATGAAGGAGGTTGGTTATCATGCTGTACTACATTGTTTTGTACATTGTTTACAGTTTCTATGCTGAACACATACTGTGTTTGAATTCTGTACAGAGTGGAAAGGCAAAGACATCATGGAGGATGAGGATGCTTGTTTACAGATGTACAAGAGACTGCAATTATCAATATGGTTTTGGCCAACAATGCAATTAGGATTCGAGAAATAAGAGAGCATATCTTGAATAATGACACCATATTTAACAACATAAATGCTGTAAGCCTGTCGACCATACAACACATCCTCCAACGACACAGAGTGACGATGAAACAACTTTACAAGGTGCCATTTTGAGAGAAACTCTGACAGAGTCAAGAATATGCGACATGACTTTGTAGAGGTATGTATGCAACACTACTTCCAGTACTTCAGACATACCATATTTACTCATCTGTATATCCTTTTGTCTGTTACAGAGAGTATTGGAGCTGGATGCCCATGTAATTCGCCATTAATTTATTCATGTGGATGAGGTTGGTTTCAACCTCATCAAAACCAGGCGCCGCGGAAGAAATGTAATAAGACAGAGGGCAATTACCAATGTCCCTGGACAGAGTGGGGGTAATATAACTATGTGTGCAGCCATCACTCAGATGGGGTCCTCCATCACAATGCCACACTGGGTCCGTACAACACTGGCCATATACTTTTCTGGATGCAATTTACACAATGCTTGTCCCTGATCCAGATCAGGAGCCTGCTAGATTTGTGGTTTTATGGGACAATGTTAGTTTTCACCAGGCTGTTCTGGTCCAAAACTGGTTTGCCACCCATCCACAATTTGTAGTTTTGTACCTACCCCCACATTCACCTTTTCTAAATCCCACAGAGGAATTCTTCTCAGCCTGGCGCTTGAAAGTGTATAATCGACAACCCTATGCCCGCATGCCGCTTCTCCATGCAATGGAGGACGCATGTGGGGACATAGAGGTTGCCTCTGTCCAAGGTTGGATACACCATGCTAGGAGACACTTCCCTCGATGTTTGGCAAGAGAAAACGTATCTTGTGATGTGGATGAAGTATGTGGCCAGACCCAGGCCGGAGAAGAGATGAAGCGTAGCTTAGCACTGGTGACTGCCCCCCCCCCTACCAATTCCTGGACTGCCCCTCCGGTACCCCACACACACACAATTGTGTTCTTTACTGTATTCTAAAGAATATACTTTTGGTTTACATATGCTTATGGTTTTGTTGTATGCTACTGTATACAACAGTAATATTTGGCCTAATAAATATTTTCTGTTTCTACATTGCATTGGTGTTTACAGTGTACTTGTTACCCCTCTCAGCAGATTACTTTCACTGTAGAACATTGTATTGAAATGTAGATATAAGCCTATGACAGACCAAAGAGCTTTAGATTTAAAACAACAGTGTTTACATGGTATATCCAAAAATGTACTATTATGAAAGCAGTGTTTGCCATTTGATGCAAATGCTTCATTCTGACATGTGTTTATGGCATTTTGAATGCAGTGTTACATTTTGAAGGAGATGTGAGGCATTTTGCATTTTGTGTGTAGAGTTTTGGAAAAAGGAGGCAGTTTCGAAAACGTGTGTAAGCATTTGGAAAAAACTGTAATACAAAAACTTAAAGCATTGTGTCGGGACATTTCATTCACTAAGCCATAAATCTTAACTAAATCTTGTAACAAAGAATGTGAAAATTTAGCAAGTTGAGGTGACTAAACTGCTTGGAATAACCCTGGATTGTAAACTGTCATGGTCAAAACATGTTCATACAACAGTAGCTATGATGGGGAGAAGTCTTTCCATAATAAAATGCTCCTCTGCATTTTTAACAACACTATGAGCAAGGCAGATGCTACATGCTTTAGTTTTGTCGCACCTGGACTATTGTTCAGTCGTGTGGTCAGGTTCCACAAAGAGGGACCTCGGGAAATTACAGTCGGCTCAGAACAGGGCAGCATGACTGGCCCTTAAATGTACACAGAGAGCTAACTTTAATAAAATGCATGTAAATCTCTCATGACTCAAAGTAGAGGAGAGATTGACTTCATAATTTCTTGTTTTTATAAGATGTGTTGACATGCTGAATGCACCGAGGTGTCTGTTCAAACTACTAGCACATGCCACCAAAGGCCTCTTCAAAATCTCCAAGTCAAGAACAGCCTATGGGAGGCACACAGTACTACATAGAGCCATGGCTACATTTCCATGGCTACATTTCTATTCCACATCATATAACTGATGCAAGCAGTAGATTTTGAAGATGTTTTTTAAGTTATAAGAATTCACCTTATGGAACATAAGGACAGTGAAGGACAGTGAAGACACACAGAGCCACAGACACATACACACGATAAGAAATGCACTCTACAGACACATACACATGGATGTTGCATTGTAAATATGTGATAGTGGAGTTGTGGCCTGAGGAAATACACTAAATGTATTGGTTAAAGTGTTATGAAATGTAATGTCAAGTAATATTTGAAACTGTATATAACTGTTTTAATGTTGCTGGACCCCAGGACAGTAGCTGCTGCCTTGGAAGTAGCAAATGGAGATCCTTAATAAATACAAACACATTTCTACAGAGAAAGAGAAAGAGTCTGAGGGAGTGAGATTTTAAAAAGAGAAAAATCTTTCTCTCTATTTCCTGTGTGTGCACTCGTCTCGTAGCTCTTCACACGTTTGCAAAACTCTCCCACACTATCTGTTGTTTCTTTCTTTCTTTCTGTTAATCCCTATTCAACACTGATGGATGGTGTGGGTGTATGTGTGTGTGTGTGTGTGTGTGTGTGTGTGTGTGTGTGTGTGTGTGTGTGTGTGTGTGTGTGTGTGTGTGTGTGTGTGTGTGTGTGCGTGCGTGTGCATGTTTGTGTGTGTATACAATGTCTTACCTCTCATGTGTTTTAATATTATCTCCATGTTCTAATATGCTTATAGCCACCAGAAGTATTTTTAATTACATTTTTAAATCATCACTGTATGTCTAATAAATCAATGTGTGTGTTAATTTACTGAACATAATTCCAAAATATATATTTTAATAATTTATTTCCCTGAGTCTCCTTTGTCCATTGAAATGCTCACTCTGACAATTTAATTTGTTGAAAGGATCGGACCAAGGCACAGCGTGCGTAGAGTTCCACATTCCTTAATAGTGAAACTTACAGCAAAAACAACAAAGAATATAACAAACGTGCAGTATTGTAGTGCACAAGGCAACTATACAAGGACAAGATCCCACACCAGAAAGTGGGAAAAAGGGCTGCCTTAGTATGATCCCCAATCTGAGACAACGATAGAAATCTGCCTCTGATTGGGAACCATACTCGGCCAAAAACAAAGAAATAGACAACATAGAATGCCCACCCCAAATCACTGACCATCTCGAATCCCACCGTACCTTTCCCGCTGTGCAATCTGGTTTCCGAGCCGGTCACGGGTGCACCTCAGCCACGCTCAAGGTACTAAACGATATCATAAACGCCATCGATAAAAGACAGTACTGTGCAGCCGTCTTCATCGACCTGGCCAAGGCTTTCGACTCTGTCAATCATCATATTCTAAATCGGCAAACTCAGTAGCCTCGGTTTTTCTAATGACTGCCTTGCCTGGTTCACCAACTACTTTGTAGACAGAGTTCAGTGTGTCAAATCAGAGGGCATGTTGTCCAGTCCTCTGGCAGTCTCTGTGGGGGTGCCACAGGGTTCAATTCTCGGGCCGACTCTTTTCTCTGTATATACCAATGATGTTGCTCTTGCTGCGGGCGATTCCCTGATCCCACCTACCTGGTTAAATAAAGGTGAAATAAAAAAAATAAAAATAAACACCCTGCCCTAACCAAATAGAGAAATAAAACGTCTCTCTAAGGTCAGTGTGTGACACTGACGGTGTAGGCGTTAGGAAAAAAATATGTTTACATACACAGCTCTGTTTGGACTCCGCCAATAGCATCATCGAGGACACACAACGTTTTGTGATATTATTTTTAAACATAAATTTTACCTTTATTTAACTAGGCAAGTCAGTTAAGAACAAATTCTTATTTTCAATGATGGCCTAGGAACAGTGGGTTAACTGCCTTGTGGTTTTACCTTGTCAGCTCGAGGATTCTGTGAATGTATTGTAATGTTTTAAAAATAGTATAGCTGCCTTAATCTTGCTGGAACCCAGAAACTTTAGCTGCTGCCAAGGGGGATCCGTAATAAATACAAATACAAAATCAATGAGCTAACTAACTCCGTCTCTGGCTTCATCAGGAAATGCATCGCCGACGTTGTCCCAACAGTGAAGATTCACTGCTTCCCCAATCAAAACCCTTGGATTTACACTGAGGTACGCACCAAACTAAAGGACCGAGCTACTGCACACAAGGCTATCGCAGACAACCCCAAGGCTATGACTGAGGACACGAACACGTACAAGAAGTCCCTCTACGATCTCCTCAGAGCCATCAAAAAGACAAAAGGGCAATATAGGAATATATTACACCGTCTCCGATGCGCAACGCATGTGGCAGGGGCTACAGTCCTTTACGAATTACAAGGAACAGCTAGCCGTGATCTATCCAACGATGCCTCTCTACCGGACGAGCTCAATGTATTTTATGCACGTTTTGACAAAACAGCACTGAGCCCTGCACAACGGCACGCTCTGTGCCAGAAGACTGGGTGATCTCGCTCTCCGAGGCCAACGTGAGTAATGTTTTTAATTGGGTCAATACTCGCAAGGCCACAGGCCCAAACGGTATTCCTTGGCTCATTCTCAGAGGATACAAAGACCAGCTGGCAGGAATCTTCACAGTCATTTTCAGCCTCTCCTTGTCCCAGTCTGTAACCCCCACGTGTCTCAAGATGATCACCATCACTCCTGCTCCCAATAACTCTAAGGCTACCTGCCACAATGACTATTTGTTGGCATTAGTATTTTTATATTTATGCTGCTACTGGTCACGATTACTCCAGTTATCATCAGTATATTACCATAAGTATTTATACACAGAGTATACAAACATTAAGGACATCTACTCTTCCCTGACATAAACTGAGCAGGTGAATCCAGGTGAAAGCTATGATCCCTTATTGATGTCACTTGTTAAATCCAATTGAATCAGTGTAGATGAAGGGGAGGAGACAGGTTAAAGAAGGATTTTTAAGCCTTGTGTCACGCTGACCTTAGAGAGCCTTTTTATGTGAGGTGAGATTTGGGTGGGCATGTGAGAGGCAGCTGTCTATCGTTGTCTCTGATTGGGAATCATACTTAGGTAGCCTTTTTTCCCACCTATGTTGTGGGATCTTGTCCTTGTATTGTTGCTGTTGAGCCCTACAAGGCTGTACATTTCATTGGTTCTCTCTTTCTTGTTTTTCTTGTTATCATTAAAGAATATGATTAACCTAGGCTGCATCTTGGTCTAATTCCACCAATGACGATCATTACAGAAGATCCCACCACAAAAAGACCAAGCAGAGTTTTCTGGAGGAGTGGACATGGGAGGAGATACTGGAAGGCAAGGGATCCTGTGCGCAGGCTGGAGAATATCGCCTTCCTAAAGAGGAAATGGAAGCAGCAAAAGCGGAACAGCGAAGATACGAGGAGTTGGCACAACAAAGCATGCACGAGAGGCAGCCCCAAAAAAGTTTGGGGGAGATTGGCGGAGTCAGGTTAAAGACCTGAGCCAACTCCCCGTGCTTACCTTGGGGAGAATGTGACTAGTCAGGCACCATGTTATGCGGCTCTGCGCAGTGTGTCTCCGGTGCGCATGCACAGCCCGGTGCGCTCTGTGCCAGCTCCTCACATTTGTCGAGCTAGAGTGGGCATTCAGCCAGGATGGATTGTGCAGGCTCAGCGCTCCTGGCCTCCAGTGCGTCTCCACAGCCCAGTACGTCCTGTGCCAGCGCTCCGCAGTTGCCGGGCTAGGGTGAGCATCCAGCCAGGAAGGGTGGTGCCAGCTCTACGCACAGTGTCTCCCGTGTGCTTTCACTGCCCAGTGCATCATGTTCCAACACCCCGCAGTTGCCGGGGCTAAGGTGAGCATCCAGCCAGGATGGGTTGTGCCAGCTCTGCGCTCCAGACTTCCAGGGATGATCCATGGCCCAGAACCTGTAGTGATGATCCATGGCATGAAGCCTCCAGTGATGATCCATGGCACGAAGCCTCCAGTGATGATCCATGGCACGAAGCCTCCAGTGATGATCCATGGCCCGGAGCCTGCATTTAGGATTCAAGGCACTAAGCTTCCAGCGATGGTCCTCAGTCCGGAGCCTCCAGCAACGGTCTCCGGTCCGGAGCTTGCAGTGACAGTCCCAGGTCGGGAGCCTCCAGCGACGGTCCCAGGTCCGGGGCCTGCAGCGAGGGTCCCCGGTCCGGGACCTGCAGCGAGGGTCTCCGGTCCGGGGCCTGCAGAGAGGGTCGCCGGTCCAGGGTCGGCGACGAGGGTCCCTGCACTAGAGGCGCCACCAAAGTGGGGGGAGCCAGAGGTGGAGCGGGGTCTGCGTCCCGCACCGGAGCCGCCACGAAGATAGATGCCCACCCAGACCCTCTGTCTGAACATAGGTTCAGGTTTTGCGGCCTTTGGGGGGGGGGGGGGGGTACTGTCACGCCCTGACCTTAGAGAGCCTTTTTATGTCTATTTGGTTTGGTCAGGGTGCGATTTGGTTGGGCATTCTATGTGTTTGTATTTCTTTGTGTTTGGCGGAGTGTGGTTCCCAATCAGAGGCAGCTGTCTACCACTGTCTCTGATTGGGAATCATACTTAGGTAGCCTTTTCTCCCACCTATGTTGTGGGATCTTGTCCTTGTATTGTTGCTGTTGAGCCCTACAAGGCTGTACATTTCGTTGGTTCTCTCTTTCTTGTTTTTCTGGTTATCATTAAACAATTTAATTTGATTGCTTTTCTGATTTTCGTGACCAGGTTGCCTGCTGCTAGCTAGGCATAATGCTATGCTATGCTAGGCTATCGATAAACTTACACAAATGCTTGTCTTGCTTTGGCTGTTAAAGAATATGATTAACCTACATCTTGGTCTAATTCCACCAACGACGATCGTTACACCTTGAGACAATTGAAACACAGATTGTGTATTTGTGCCATTCAGAGGGTGAATGGGCAATACAAAATATTCAAAGGCCTTTGAACGCAATATGGTAGTAGGTTACAGGCTCACCAGTTTGTGGCAAAAACTGCAACCCCGCTGGGATTTTCACACGCAACAGTTTCCACCAAAAAACACAGTAAGCACGTTTACATTCACACTAAAATAATTCAAACGGATGATTATTGCAGTAAGCAGAGTATGGCATTAGTCATGCTGTATACACTTTCTACTTGCAAAGCATGTAAACATTTTAATATAACTATTCAGGCTATTCACAGTACATTTAAACCTATTGTGGCAGGCACAAGGGGGTGTGGTTTTCACGTCACCAAGTTCAATAACCAAACACACACACAAACCACAATACATATGGGGAATTTATTAGGGAGATTTTCACACTGTGGGAAAGGGGGTAATTCAGCAACCAGTTCACAGTCCACAATCTGTTCTCATTGTCCATTTCATTCTCCAGGGGTAATCCTAAAACTTGGGTCCTCAGCCAAACCGGTTCTGTACACAGTTGGGGTAATCAGACAGTCTAGGTCACAACAGCTAATCACACAGATACTTATCTCTCTTCTCACACTCTATATAACACACGTTTCCCTCTCAGTCCTCTCCTTGTTTGCGCAGCCCGCTTCCTCTTTTATCCCCAAGCACTCCATGGCTTAATGATCCACAGGCTTGCCTCATTGGGGCAGGAAGTCCAATAGAAAACACTCTAAAGTTTCCAAAACTGTAAAAATATTGTCTGTGAGTATAACAGAACTGATATTGCAGGCGAAAGCCTGAGAAAAATCCAATCCGGAAGTAAATCATGTTTTGAAAGCTCTGCGTTCCAATGGCTCCCTATTGAGTGGGCTATCAACCAGATTACTTTTTCTAAGTATTCCCCAAGGTGTCTACAGCATTGTGACGTAGTTTTACGCCTTTATGTTGAAGAATACCTGTAAGCGGCTACATTGTGTAAGTGGTCACCTGATGGCTCTCAGAGTGATTCTCGCGTAAAATACAGAGGTAGCCATTTTTCCAATCGGTCCTACTGAAAAACCAATTGTCCCGGTGGATATATTATCGAATAGATATTTGAAAAGACCTTGAGGATTGTCGATATTATGGAGCTAATTTTAAATATTTTTCGGCGTTTCCGGTCGATTTCTCAGCCAAACGTGAAGAACAAACTGAGCTTTTTCGCCAACAAAAATAATATTTTTGGAAAAAAGGAACATTGGCTATCTAACTGGGAGTCTCGTGAGTGAAAACATCCGAAGCTCATCAAAGGTAAACGATTTAATTTGATTGCTTTTCTGATTTTCGTGACCAAGTTACCTGCTGCTAGCTGGATATAATGCTATGCTAGGCTATCGATAAACTTACACAAATGCTTGTCTTGCTTTGGCAGTAAAGCATATTTTGAAAATCTGAGATGACAGGGTGATTAACAAAAGCCTAAGCTGTGTCTCAATATATTTCACTTGTGATATTCATGAATAGGAATATTTTCTAGTAATATTTATGTCCGTTGCGTTATGCTAATTAGTGTCAGTCGATGATTACGCTCCCGGATCCGGAATGGGGTGTCACTAGAGGTTAAAGGCTCGGGGGTGGAGCCAGCAGGCTGCAAGATATCTCCCTTCAATCACCACTCCCCTCAACCTTCCCCCCCCCCCAGCTCCAACCAAGAGGCAGGGACGATCCAACTCCCTAGAGCATCCCTCCTGGAGAGGGCATCGGCATTTCCAGACCCGAATCGCCTCCGCTTTCTTCACCTGGGGTTTGACACATCCCCTCCCGATTGTGTACTCAGCCTCCAGCAGCCCGACCCAACATTTCCTTGGGTTAGCTGATAGCCCCGCCCCTATAAGGCCTGCAATTCTGCACTCACCTGATTTAGATGTGTCTCCCACTTTCTCCCATGGATCACAATATCATCGAGTTAGGCCGCCGCGTACTCACGATGGGGACGGAGAACCTCTGGAAGGTGGCCGGGGCCCTTGTGTAACCCAAAGGCCGCTTCTTGTAGTGGAATAGCCCATCAGGGATGGCGAAACAAGTTTTCTCCCGCACCTCGGGAGCAAAGGGCAACTGCCAATACCCCTTCCTCAGGTCGAGCGTGCTGAAAAATTGGGCGGTCCCTAGCCGTTTGATTAGTTAATCAATTCGGGGCATGGGGTATGCGTCGAACTGTGAGATTTCGTTTACCATTCTAAAATCATTACAGAAAGTGAATGGTACCGTCTGGTTTCGGGACGAACACTATGGGGCTGCACCACTCACTATTAGACTCTTCGATAATGTCATCTTCCAACATTGTTTTCACCTCGGTCCTAACGGCCTCTTTCCTTGCTTCTGGTATGCGGTAGGGTCTCAGCTTCACCTTTTTCCCAGGCTCGGTGAGGATGCTGTGCTGTACCAGATCGGTTTGCCCTGGTTAACTGGAGAACATGTCCTGTTTCCGGCCGACCAACTCCGTTAGCTCCTGCTTCTGTACTTGGCTCAGCTGTATCCCCCAGTGGCACCTCCTCCGGCTTGGTCTCTGTGGTAACCTTCTTTGGGAAATAGAGTAAAGTATATCCGTGCATTCCTTTTCTCTAACAAATTCACATGGTAAATCTGGGTCAGATGCCTACGTCTTGGCTATCTGACCCTATAGTTAACTTCACCCACCTTCTCGAGGACTTCATATGGCACTTTCCATTGGGCCAAAAAAGTACATTCTGAGGTGGGTACCAACACCAACACTTTGTCTCCTGGCTGGAAGTCTCTCCGTTGTGCCCCTCTGTTGTACACCTTCGCTTGGGCCTCCTTCGGCCTTCAGCATGTGTTCCCGTACCAGATGCCACAGGGTTACCATCCGGTCTCTCATGTCTTCCATGTGTTCCACCATGGTTCAATGGGGCAATGGTTGCTGTGTCCAGGCTTCTTTAGCCACGTCCAGCAGTCCCCGGGGTCGTCTCCCGTACAGGAGTTCAAAGGGAGAGAACCCTGTAGAAGCTTGGGGCACTTCTCGGATCGAGATCATCATGTAGGGTTGCAGCTGGTCCCAATTCTTTCGGCCTCCATCACATTCTTTAGCATCTGCTTCAGGGTTCGATTGAATCTTTTGGTCGGTTAATATTTTGTAGGGGATGCCTACTCGGGAGAACAGCATGACTAACTCACGTGCGATTCCCTTGGTGGCCATGGTGCGCAGGGTAATGGCTTCTGGGTACCCAGAGGCATAATCCAGAATCACTAGGATGTATTGGTGCCCTCGGTTGCTCTTGGGTAGAGGTCCCACCAGGTCTATTGCAATCCTGCTGAAAGGGACTGAAATAATGGGTAGGGGAATTAAGGTGCTGCGAAAGTGTGGTTTTGGCACCACCTGCTGGCACTCCAAGCAATTGCGGCAGTAATCCTCCCCTGTTCTCTTCACACCCGTCCAGTAAAATCACTCGAGTCACCCTCCGAGAGGGGTTCTGTTGACACCTAGAATCCACACATCCAGGCATCCCTCCTTCTGGCATCCCTCCCACCACTCTGGCTTCCTCTTCCTTTCTTGTTCCCCACGTCTCCGGACATACTGGTCCACAGTTGGCGGAACATCGGGAAATCCCTCCCGATAAGGACCGGCACAGGCATGTTCAGGATGACTCCCACTGGCCCTGTGTATTGTCCCTTTGTGGTCTTGTAGGTGGAGGAGTGTGGTAGGGTAGTCTTTGGTCTCACCGTGTATGCACGTGATGGCCATGGTGTCAGTCAGGTTTGGGGACTGGGCAAAGTCAGGTCGGATCAGGGTCACCATACTCCCGGAGTCCAAAAGTGCCGTGGTGTCCTTTCCGTTAGCTCTTACCGGGTTGACAGGGGAAGGACCACTCTCCTCAGCCCAGCATGCCTTCAGCAAGCCACAGGGATGCATCATTCAGGAAGGGAGCTCATCTCGGGGAGCTGGCTGGGGTCCCGGCGTGGTCCTCCACCCTTCTCCGCTCCGTCGGGCGAGTGGAGGGTTCAGTCCTCCGTGGTTGTCCACCGCGCAGAACCTCCAAAGACACCTGTTGACCTTCCACTTGTTCCCCCAGTTGATCTGTGCTCTGTGGGTTAGCTTGGCTTGCTAACTTTTTAGCTTTGAACAGGAGAGAGCGTAGAAATGTATCAATGAGCACTGTCTCGATGGGCATGAGCATCAGTGGTTCAGCAGTTATTGGCCAGCCTAATTAGATCATTAATTTGCAATCGGGGGGATGTTGTAGCATCATACGGCAATCATGGAATCTTTGTGCCCTGCTAATCAGGATGAAACCATAGGATTTCCTTTTTCAGCCCCTCGTAATGCGTATCCTGGTCACCCGTCAGATCCTGATATGTCTTCTGGGCCATGCCTGACAGGAAGGAGGCTACCAGGCTGGTCCGTTGCTCATGGGGCCATTTCTCCCTAGCCGCCGTCCTCTCGAAGGCTTGGAGGTAAGCCTCAATGTCATCAGCCTCTGTCAGCTTCAGTATTAACCTACTGGGTTTGGGACGAGAGACTGCTGCACCTGCAGCCACGCAGGCCTGAGCGACTCTCAGCTGGCGGAGTTCAGCTCACAGGAGATCGGTCTGCTGACGCTGTTCCTCCAGCAGCTCCTGATGCATAGCCTACTGTGCAATGTTCGCCTCCACCAGCTGTTTCACTGGTGCTACCATTGTGCTTCACGTCTGTTTAGTTATTAAGCTTGGTTGGCTTTGCCCACATTCTCCACCACATGTAGCAGGCTCAAGGGGGTGGGGTTTCCATGTCAACAAGTTCAGTAATCAAACACACACACAAAGCACAACTAGAATACAAATGGGGAATGTATATTAGGGGGATTTGCACACTGAGGGAAAGGGGGGAATTCAGCAACTAGTTCACAGTCCACAATCCACAGTCCACAGTCCATTCTCATTGTGCATTCCATTCTCCAGGGGTAATCCTAAAACTTGGGTCCTCGGCCAAACCTGTGGTAAATTTAATTGATTGTACATGATTTGGAAAGGCAAAAACCAAGCCAAGAGTTCAAACAAATGATCTCTAGAGCACCGAGACAGGATTGTGTCAAGGCACAGATCTGGGGAAGGGTACCAAAAATATTCTGCAGCATTGAAGGTTGCGAAGAACACAGTGGCCTCCATCATTCTTAAATGGAATAAGTTTGGAACCACCAAGACTTAACCAAGTGTAACGGTTGTCGTCTTCCTCTTCTGAGGAGGAGTAGGAAATATCGGACCAATATGCAGCGTGGTAAGTGTTCGTCATATTCATTTCACAGAACACAGAAAACAAACGAACAAGCGAATAAAGGAAAACCGAAACAGTCCCGTATGGGGAAAACACTGAAACGGAAAATAACCACCCACAAACAAGAGTGGGAAAACAGGCTACCTAACTATGGTTCTCATTCAGAGACAACGATTGACAGCTGCCTCTGATTGGGAACCATATGTACACTCCATGAAATTATTTGGTATTGTAAACCATGAAATGTAGATTAAATGTTTGTGAAATGAAACTGCCTAAAAATGCACATTTGTTTTTTAATAATAAATATATGCTTTAAAGAATTTAGCTCTTTTTTATTAGACACTACTATCTATGTCCAATAAAGTGACTTCAAAAGTCAAATGTAAAGCAGAAACGACTGGGCATTTCTTCAAAAGCACCTGAAGTGAGTCAAGCATCTTGAGGTTGCCTGCCACGCCCCCTAACCTGCCGCCACTCCCCCAGTGCTCTCTCCCTCTTTCTCTCTGTGTGTGTGATTGTGTGGGTGGAGACAGATGTGCTAGAGATCCCCACCAGCTCCATAATCAAGGCCTCTAAAAATACTCAGCCCTGCCACTTCCACGCCGCCAGATTGTAACCTCTGCTCAGTCAGTCTGCATTTTTTAGCCGTTTGCTCCTGCATAGATCCTGTTTTTGGGTTGTTCCTGTTTTCCCTTGCCTGACGCTGTTTTCCTCTCTGCTACAGATCTGTCAGCTCTGATGCTGGTCCCTGTCTCCAGTCCCACGTCTTGTCAGACCTACTACACTGTCCTGGACCCTCCACTCAACTGCTTCTTTGGATTCCTCTCCGGACCTGCTTACCCAGCCCCAACTCTCCTTGCTCCAGCCTCAGCACCTGGCTCCCTGCATCCTGCCCGAGCTTTCCCTGGCCTGCACCCCATCTTCTCCCTGTTTTTTCTATAAATACCCTGGTCACCTTATCCCAGTCTCCTCGTCGAAGTCTGCTCTTGGGTTCACCTGCTCCGCTCCGCATAACAGTCGAAGCATATATGAAATTGAACTCAACAACATATTTGACACAGACACAAGTTACCTGCTATATTTGGGTAACAGGATTAATACAGAGAGAACTTGCTAAAATATGTTTTGTATGTTTCTGTAATACAAGTAGGCTGGTATATACAGTATCATCGGTAAGAATTGTGTACAAGCCACAATGGCGATAGCCTGATTGAGGTGCAATAGAATTCACCGGCGAATGCCGACAAACCGGAAATAATAACTAAACCAACGAACGAGAAATGGTGGAGGCCACCAGAATGAAGACAGACATTTTTCGGAATACCTTGCAAGCAAGGTAAGACAACTTTTCCAAATCTGTTTATTTAGCTAGCTAGTAAGCTAAAGTAAGATTTGTTTTGTGTTGTTTTATTTATGTTTGTAGCCTATGACAAGTGTTACATGATCTGTAAAATATTATGGGAAAAAGGTGAACTCCATTAATTAATCTTCTGGTCATCAAGAGTGATCATATTGTACCTGGGATTACCGATACCTGGGTCTATCATTAGACTGATCAGATTGTACCTGGACCTACTATTAGAGACCATCCTGTTATCTATTCAGGCCTATACCAGGGAAAAAAAGGGGAAGGACCTGTATTAGTAGATGATTGGAAAACCTGATCCAGTGAGGTTTGAATCGATTTCTTGCTGAATTATTACATTCATGATAGTTTATCCTTTGTTTTTCTTGTTACATACCAGGTTGCCATGGTGTGGGCCTCTGTCAAGCAACTTCCTCACATAAACAACAGAAATGCGAGCTGAGCTTTCAAATATGACATCAGGAGGCAAGACAACCAGATAATTTCCATGTTTACATTGCACAATAAAAAAAATGTATGAGCATATTGTCTGAATACAAGCAGTATGTTCCCCTTCTTTTTAAAAGCTCTATTCTTATGGCATCCCTACCATCACTGCAGTGAGTGCAACTTCAACCATGTCCATCAGTAAACGGCGAGTGACAACCAAACAAGGGGAACATCTCAATAGTCCTAATGTCTTTTTCTCCTCCTCACTAATGAAAAATATCTGGACAATTTAAAACCTACCATCTCTCCCTCCTGATTCTGCCTCTTCCTATTCCTCATCCTGTTACTGGTTTTCTCCTCTTCCTCCAGACGAAATTCTGTGTCTAGTGATGTCTGATTGCCGAACAACCTGCCCACTCGACTCAACCCCAACCCCTCCTCCGTCTGACCACTGGTTGCTTTCTCTTCAACTTCGACTGCTAGTCGTACCCCTCCTCAAACTTATACTTCTCAGACAGGTATCCTATATTGATTTTCTATGTAAAACTTGATATAAAAACTGTCAGTCGGAACACCACTGAACAAATCAGGTTCAGTTGTTAACTAAACATACACTTAATTGTGCTATATCTTGAATATTGCTTAGCCCAGCTTCTAGAACGAGATTTTGTTTTCTCAACTAAATGGTATTGTATTGTTTATGTGTTGATGTTAGCCTGTACTCATGTATTTCAGTCTATAACTGCCATGTGGGTATATTCAATAAAACCACCAAGTTCATGACACACCTGTTCCATAAAATACTACTTTTTCATATTTCAATCTTAAATATTGCCATTTAATTCCACAGGGTGTTCATATAATTAATTGCTGTAAATCCCTTTTGCTATTTGTGAGTTCAACATTATTCAACTGTCTGTTGTGTCCTGCATGATATTCAACCACAAGTATACTGCTGTATTATTGAGCTTTGACATGTGGTGGAGGAAGGGAGGTAGGGAAAAGTAATAATAATAGGACTTAATCATAAAGTCAAAATAAAAATATGCCAGCCAGATGAGCCAGTGTATGACTTGAACTGATTTGCACATTAATGAAGTTTTAATAGCTTTGTGGAAGCTCACTTTGCGATCTGAAAGGTAAGTTCATGTGCAGTTTACACGTTTTCTTTGCTATTTAGAAAATTAAGAACCGTTTAAGACATGACTTTTAATGTGGATGAAATGTTAAGGTACCCAAAAGAAGTTCAAATAATGTTTTCATTTTAATCTGCGAAATTGTTTGTTTCTATATCAGGGATGAAAAGAATGTCATATTGTCTGTAATGATCTCCAAAATAGGACGCATTAGCTCATCACACCGTTGATATAGCAACAGACTCTGATACCTTCTCGAATCCCATTGTAACGCATGGGGGACACTTTTTGGCATGACAGGCCTTTTAATTTTCCCTCTCGCTCTCTCTGGTAACATACCTGCCCTAGTATATGTGAGAGTAGACTAATGCTATTGCATCTACTGTGTAAATATCCTTGGGTTTAGGAATGTAATGTTATTGCATTCATTAGCATGTTTATTTAATATGTTTACATGTCTCTCTATCTTTACATGTAGACCTTTCGTTCTGATTATGGTTGTGTATTACCACACCTATGGGTCGTTCCACCTCAAAAAGCATAAGACAGAGGATTTTGACACCCACCATTTGCATTCCTGCAATATTATTTTATTGAAATATAATTTGATCGCTGAGAAATTAACCTAATTTGGAATGCATCCAAATTGGCCAATTTATTGGATTTATATAATATTCAGATTTGGATCATACTTTTTTCTAACAATGAGTTATACATGAGAATTCCAAAGGAATGGTCACGACACACAAGAATCCCCCTACACCCCACGCCAATCCCAGCCCAACAACGAGTATATAGTATCAGTTCTCTGTGTCTGACAAGTAGTATGGAGCTGTGGCTGCTGTTTCTTCATCATATATAATGCAGGTTTATGTCCTATCCTATCCTGATATTGCCAGGTTCTGACCACTAGGTTGTGGTGTTCCTGCTATTAGGAGAAACCAAATAAAAAATAATCCTAAAGTATTAAAAAAATTGTTGTGTAACTCAATGATGATATATATAGATTATTTGGATATGAAGAGTGAAAATGCTAATATAGGTACCATTTTCTTTTTTTAAAGGGGTGAATCAGCTTTAATATTGAGGAAAGATTGTTGCTTCCATCAATGTAATTGATTTCCATTCCCCCATATATTTTTCAAGGTAAATATATATTTCCATATACACACATACCCATATATACATACACATTCATACATATACACATATATTCATACATACATTTTTTTTGAATATTATTCCCCGCAAACTCTAACACCCCTCCCCGAATTGGAGTAAACTAATAAACAATAACACTTAGGCTTCTACCTTCAGTTTATACATATTATACACATTTTACAGACACAATCTATTTTACAATAGTTATATTTTGTTTGTTTTTAGTCTTTCCTCTGTTTCTGATGTCCATCCAATTTGATTTCTATTTGTAACTGTGCTATTTTACAACATATCTGGACATTTCCCAGTGTTTTTCATTGGTTATATTGTCCCACCCTTCAGCTCCATTCAACCCATCCTATCTATCTCTTAACGCCATCCATTTTGGATTTCTATTTGCCATATATATTTCAAATGTGCTGTGATGCTTCACAAAAGTACTGAACCTTTATATTGAACATTTATATTGGGCTTGCAGGGTAGCCTAGTGGTTAGAGCGGCGGACTTGTAAGGTTGCAAGTTCAAATTCCTGAGCTAATAAGGTACAAATCTGTCGTTCTGCCCCTGAACAGGCAGTTAACTCACTGTTCCTGGGCCGTCATTGAAAATAAGAATTTGTTCTTAACTGACTTGCCTAGTAAAATAAAAATATTCTCATAGCTTCTACAGATTATAAATTAAAGATAATCATTTTGAAAAAAGAATAATTATATTATTGATTGATTATTACTTTTCAAATCAGCCGGTATTCCTATCTGCAGTGTTAGTTCTAGGTAAATGTTGCAGTTCTTCAGCCATTCCTGGACCTGTGACCAAAATCAAGCTACATATGGACAGTACCAAAATAAATGATCTAATGACTCTGCCTCCTCACAGCAAAATCTTCAGAGTTGGGAAGATTGTATATATAACATTCTATTGGTTGCAAGAATTTTGTATAATCATTTAAATTGAAAAATTCTAAGATTTGAATCCGGCGTTTTGCGTGTCAATTCATAACTTGAAAATCTCTTCCCAACCATTTTGTAATTTATATGGCATAGTTGTCAAGTTTTTGGTCCTTAAATGAAATTGGTATATGTTTTTATTTATCACAATTTTCTTTAACCATTTATGGTCTTTAATGCAGAGCCAACAGACAAGTTCCTTAATTTTTCCCCCTTCTACTTGCCTCTTCCATTTTTGTGGTAATGCTGCAATTACTTGGTTGTAATTTTGCGTAGAGCAGACATTTCCATATGTCTGTGTTAGCTGCATGTGTGACATAACTCCACAGTCCTATTTATGATATAAATTACCAAATATAATAATTTATTTCATTTTATCAAAAAATACGTTGTTTTTTTATCAATTCGTATTTTTGAATTTAACCACAATATTTGTTGTGTTATTTGTCTTTTCAGGTGGATTAAACTGAAATAGCAATCAACTCTCTAAGGCTTGTTTAAAAAAATATGATATGTTTAAAAAATATGATATCATTTTCAAACAACCGAAAGTGAGTAGTTGTAATCTGAATAAAGGGAAAAAGGCCATTCTTGAACATGGGGTGAGACATTCCTACCAATTTACTAGAGAACCATTTCTGATTTAAGTATAACTTTTGTATGACTGCTGCCTTTAGTGAGAGGTCTAATGCTTTAATATTTAATCATTTCTGCCCTCCGAATTAATTCCAAAGAAAATTGAATATTTTTTGTTCTTATAATTTAAAAAGCAGGTAGCTAGGTGTAGGCAAAACTATAAGCAAAAAGGTAAATGGTTAGTCTTCCACTAAAGAGTCCCTCTTAGAGCTCTCCTGAATTTTTTCAACATTTTGTTAAAAATCGAGCAACATTTCAACGTCCTGCTACTCATGCCAGGAATATAGTATATGCATATGATTAGTATGTGTGGATAGAAAACACTCTGACGTTTCTAAAACTGGTTGAATCATGTCTGTGACTATAACAGAACGTGAACGGCCGTCAAAATCCCAAGAAAAACCTGGTCACAAAAAAATATATATATTCATCCGCCAGTCTCTGAATTGTCTATGGCAAGAGAAAATAGATAGCGATTTACAGTTACTACAGCTTCCACACGATATCGCCAGTACTGGCAATTTAATTGGAATTAATCCTTGGTGAAATGAGAAATAGGCACTTCCTGTCATCCAGTACAAAGGAGAAGGCTTATGGGAGAGAGACAATGGACCATGATTTCAAGAGTAGCTGCTATTGAATACAGATCGTCCCGTGATCAATTTGATCGATTATTAACGTTTACAAATACCTAAAGTTGGGTTACAAAAGTAGTTTGAAGTGTTTTGTCAAAGTTTATAGGCAACTTTTTTAATATTAAAAAATGAAGTCGCGTTTTGGAAAGCATTTTTTTCCTGGATCAGACGGGCTATATAAATGGACATTTTGGGTATACATGGATGGATTTAATCGAAAAAAAAGACCCAATTGTTATGTTTATGGGACATATAGGAGTGCCAACAAAGAAGCTCGTCAAAGGTAATGAATGTTTTATATTATATTTCTGCGTTTTGTGTAGCGCCGGCTACGCTAATTCTTTTGTTTACGTCCCCTTCAGGTATTTCGGGGGGTTGCATGCTATCAGATAATAGCTTCTCATGCTTTCGCCGAAAAGCATTTTAAAAATCTGACATGTTGGCTAGATTCACAACGAGTGTAGCTTTAATTCAGTACCCTGCATGTGTGTTTTAATGAAAGTTTGAGTTTTAGCGAGTACTATTAGCATTTGGCGCTACGCATTTCCATTTCCCGTTGGCTAGGTGAGACGCTGGCGTCTCGGTGGCTGTAAGAGGTTATTAATCAAGGTGATTTTCCCACAAATAGGCAGCTATTTGACTTTCCATGGTAACAAGATCTCATCTATTTTTGCTAACTTTCTATAAAAATGTATTGGAATGAGAATTTCTTTTTTTTCTTGGGATATGTATACTGAGTGTGTCCACATCCCCGTCAGACCATTTTAATGGTAAACTACACGGTAATGTAAAAGTTGCAGTTTTTTAAATTATTCATTACGTAATATAGTACTTATCATACTAGTGAGTTTAGTAAAAGTATCTAGATCCTCTATGAGGCTGTGGAGGGATTCTATATGTGGTTTTAGAAAACATGAATCATCAGCGTACAATGACACCTTTGTTTTTAAGCCACGGATTTCTAATCCCTTAATATTATTGTTGGATCTAATTTTAACAGCTAACATTTCGATGGCAATAATAAATAGATATGTTGATAGTGGACAACCTTGTTTTACTCCTCTTGACATTTTAAAACATTCTGAGATGTAGCCACTATTTACGATATTACACCTAGGGTTACTATACATAACTTTAACCCATTTTATAAGAGATTCTCAAAAATTGAAATATTCTAGGCACTTATATATAAACGCCAGTCATACATTATCAAAAGCCTTTTCAAAAACAGCTTTGAAAACTAGGACTGGTTTCCCCAATATTTCATAGTATTCTATTGTTTCCCGTACTTGTCTTATTTTATAGCCAATGTATCATCCATGTAAAAAAACTGTCTGATTAGGATGAATAATATCTGGCAATATCTTTTTAATTCTATGCACCAAGCATCTAGCAAGAATTTTTGCATCACAACACTGAAGTGTAAGAGGTCTCCAATTTTTTTAATGGATTGGATCTTTATATATACCACTTGGATCCTGTTTCAGTAATAATGAAATCCGACCTTGTTGTGTGGCTAAAACATGCTAATAATGGTCCTCTGAGTATAGCAAAAAAATATATAGTTCCACTGGTAAGCCATCCAGCCTTGGAGTTTTCCCAGCCTTAAAGACCAACTAAGAATTTACCGTCAGGCGACGTCTTTTGGACGTCTTTTTTTGGTCCTGTCCAGACTGGCTGTCTATTTTTGGTGCGGTGTGGACCAGCCTTGATTTCAACTGACATTTATTTGGCCCAAACATAAATGTCTATGTTTGGTTCAGATTTGGTCTGGACCGGCTGCTATTTGGCCCAAACATAGACATCTACAAATATTTATTTTGTGAGGGAGTCAATGCTGAGAGCAAGGTATTTTTTTATGATGAGCACTGTATAGCACCACAATACATATCAAAATACAATAAACACATTGACCTAAACATTCAACTGGAAATTCGAGTACCCCAAACAGTACACATTTTATTGTAACCCTGGACAATCACACCTGATTCAACTTGTCAACTAATCATCAAGCCCTCAATGAGTTGAATGAGGTGTGTTTGTCAAGGGCTACAACAAAACTGTGTACTGTTGGAGGTACTTGAGTACCAGGGTTGGGAAACGCTGGCCTAGACGTCTATGGTTAGTTCAGATTTGAATCTGGTCCTCACTGAACAAATTTGTACTTGTTTGTGGGCGGGGCTCATTAGAATAATATGCTTTGCAAGTTTTTTTTTCCATTTATATTTTGGTCATTCAGCAGACGCTCTTATCCAGAGCAACTGACTGTCAGTGCATTCAACTAAGGTAGATAAATAACAACATGTCACACTTACAGCAAGAAAATAAAAAAAGATGTAACCGTTGTATTTGTATTTATTAGGGATCCCCATTAGCTTGGCAGCTACTCTTCTTGGGGTCCAAACACACCAAAGCACCCACATTACATATAAAACGAAAGGTAAAACAATGAACTATATCTGTATTGAATGAGCTAAAGATTAAACAGTACATCATACAACATCCCTACACCACCACATATCCACAACACAAAATGTTTAATATCACCACACAACAATCACAATGTGTGCGTATATATTAGTCTGTACCTTTGTGTGTGTCTATTTTTAATGTTATTGTAGTTGAAGTGGTCTGTTGGTTTATTCTGTAGTTTGGATTCATTTGAACATATTCAGCACCAGTTTTAAAACTTTTGAAAAAGTTAACATAATTGCATGTGACAGATTGAAGCAATATATATAGTGTGTTGCAATCAATTCTGCTCTTTCCTACATTATTAGGATATGATGCGTACTTCATTGAACATGTATGTGCAATTGAAATTTCAGCAAAGGAACAACGACAGATAAAATACAGATTTTGAATGTCTGTAATTGATTTCTTTTCGACGTCGGGAAAATAAGTTCTGACCTTTCATTCACCACCTGAAATGGACCTGGTGTCAACAACTGGGAAAGAGGTCATTTGCGTAGTCAGAAGCTATACTTTGTATAGAAGTGCTACAGCGGTGTTTTTCAGTCCAGGACACATCCCAAAAATCGGACTTCTCGCAAAAACGTCTATAGCGTCCGAACTGTTTGGGCTATGAACTACACTAACATTCAAAACTTTGGGGTCACTTAGAAATGTCCTTGTTTTTGAAAGAAACACACAAAAAATGTGTCGATTAAAATAACATGAAATTGATCAGAAATGTAGTGTAGACATTGTTAACCTCTAGCGTCGAGCAATCCCGTATCCGGGAGCGTAATTATAACCTCAAGCTCATTACCATAACGCAACGTTAACTATTCATGAAAATCGCAAATGAAATTAAAGAAATATATTCACTCACAAGCTTAGCCTTTTGTTAACAACACTGTCATCTCAGATTTTCAAAATATGCTTTTCAACCATAGCTACACAAGCATTTGTGTAAGAGTATTGATAGCTAGCATAGCATTAAGCCTAGCATTCAGCAGGCAACATTTTCACAAAAACAAGAAAAGCATTCAAATAAAATAATTTACCTTTGAAGAACTTTGGATGTTTTCAATGAGGAGACTCTCAGTTAGATAGCAAATGTTCATTTTTTCCCAAAAGATTATTTGTGTAGGAGAAATCGCTCTGTTTTGTTTATAACGTTTGGCTAAGAAAAAAAATCTGAAAATGCAGTCTCTACAACGCCAAATTAACTCCATAATATCGACAGAAACATGACAAACGTTGTTTAGAATCAATCCTCAAGGTGTTTTTCACATATCTATTCGATGATAAATCATTCGTGGCAGCTGTGTTTCTCCTCAAAGCAAACGAAAAATACACACAGCTGGAGATTACGCAATAATTGCAACGGAGGACACCAAGCGGCCACATGGTAGATGTAGTCTCTTAAGGTCAATCTTCCAATGATTTGCCTACAAATACGTCACAATGCTGTCGACACCTTTGGGAAACGACAGAAAGTCTAAGCTCATTCGTGACCCATACACAGCCATATAAGGAGACATTGGAACACAGCGCATTCAAAATCTGGGGCACTTCCTGTATGAAATTTCATCTTGGTTTCGCCTGTAGCATTAGTTCTGTGGCACTCACAGACAATATCTTTGCAGTTTTGGAAACGTCAGAGTGTTTTATTTCCAAAGCTGTCAATTATATGCATAGTCGAGCATCTTTTCGTGACAAAATATCTTGTTTAAATGGGAAAATTTTTTTATCCATAAATTAAAAGAGCGCCCCCTATATCCAAGAAGTTAATGTTGTAAATGACTATTGTAGCTGGAAACGGCAGATTTTTTATGGGATATCTACATAGGTGTACAGAGGCCCATTTTCAGCAACCATCACTCCTGTGTTCCAATGCACATTGTCTTAGCTAATCCAAGTTTATAATTTTAAAAGGCAAATTGATCATTAGAAAACCCTTTTGAAATTATGTTAGCACAGCTAAAAACTGTTGTTCTGATTAAAGATGCAATAAAACGGACCTTCTTTAGACAAGACAGGAGAAAAACTCCAGATATAACAGACTGACCCTAGCACCCCGACACATAAACTACTGAAGCATAAATACTGGAGGCTGAGACAGGAGGGGTCGGGAGACACAGTGGCCCCGTCCGATGATACCCCCAGACAGGGCCAAACAGGCAGGATATAACCCCACCCACTTTGCCAAAGCACAGCCCCCACACCACTAGAGGGATATCTTCAACCACCAACTTACCATCCTGAGACAAGGCCGAGTATAGCCCACAAAGATCTCTGCCATGGCACAACCCAGAGGAGGGCGCCAACCCGGACAGGAAGATCACGTCAGTGACTCAACCCACTCAAGGGACGCACCCCTTCCAGGGACAGCATGGAAGAGCACCAGTAAGCCAGTGACTCAGCCCCTGTAATAGGGTTAGAGGCAGAGATTCCCAGTGGAGAGAGGGGAACCGGCCAGGCAGAGACAACAAGGGCGGTTCGTTGCTCTAGAGTGCCTTTCTGTTCACCTTCACACTCCTGGGCCAGACTACACTCAATCATCACTGAAGAGATGAGACCTGTCCTTTCTCAAAGTTATGGTGGAGATGGTATCTAGATGCATGTAAGGGATAGTTTGACCAAACGGTGTGAACCTCAAAAACCCCTCTATCCGGCTGAAGAAATTGCATTCACTACAGCCCTGTCCTGCACCACTTCTATCGAGAGACCTGAGTCCGAGCCAGCAACCAATGTACAGCAACCGGTTGAAGTTATCAACTGCCTTTTCTCTCATGCCTTTTCTCTCAGGAGTGCAAAAGATGTCCACGTGGAGTGATTCGTTCACAAAATGTTCCCTGGTTGGCAAATGAACAAGACATAGTTTGAGTTGTGGTGGGGTTCAGGTGAGACAATGAAATTGGGACATTGTCATGGGCCATCCACTTTGAACTGTGAAGCTATCTGAAGAAACATTTTAGACTTGTCTGAAATTATTATTTGGGTTATAAGGTTGATTGAGGTTTATACACTGCTAAATTTAAAGTAATTGAGGCTAAGAATGCATTGAGATACTGTTCTGTAATTATAACCCTGATGAGAAACTTAATACTAGAATTATGAGATGAATATAATTGTATATTAATATAAATATATGTTCTGCAGTGTTGAGGTTTTTAATTTTGAGTGATAGAACCAAGGTGAATCACCAAGCAATGTCATTCTGCATTTTGGTTTGGATAATTAATTAGGTTTTAACTATGATTTGGAAGCTGAATTAAAACTGACTTGAGTAAGTCAGAAATTGATTTGAGTAAGTTGAATAAAATTAAAATGGATTTGAGTAAGTTTTAGTAGGTTATTAACTATATGAGTGGAACATTTAATGTATTATGGATTAACTGTTTTGATTGTTGTTATGCAGACTGTGACATAGGTAAAGAGGTTGTTGTGCACTGAAAATGTTGACCAATGACTATTCTCAGCATGCCTTGGTGAATGGAGAGGTGAACTCTGATTCTGAGAGTGAAACTGATCCTATTCTATTTGATCTATATCCATTACCAAATTGACATTTTTGATGAGAAAGATGATGCTCAGGAACTATAGTGGGTTTATGCTAATGGCACATAGAGTCCACAGGCGATGCCTTATACATGGTGGAATCATGATGCTTATCCTGGGTTCAGTTCATTAGGCACTAAACTGATCATTTTTATTTTTAAACCTTGTAATTCCACTATTAAGTTGAGGAACAGAACAAAGGCCTCAGGATTCCTAATTATCCTGGCATCTGGGAGACAACACCAGAGGCAGATGACCACAGGATGACACCAAAGTGGCTTATGGTACCCCCAATCTACAGTAGAAGGCAGAAGTTTACATACACCTTAGCCAAATATATTTAAATTCAGTTTTTCACAATTCCTGACATTTAATCCTAGTAAAACTTCCCTGTTTTAGGTCAGTTAGGATCACAACTTTATTTTAAGAATGTGAAATGTCAGAATAAAAGTAGAGAGAATGATTTATAACAGCTTAAATTTCTTTCATCACATTCCCAGTGGGTCAGAACTTTTACATAAACTCAATTTGAATTTGTTAGCATTGCCTCTAAATTGTTTAACTTGGGTCAAATGTTTCGGGTAGCCTTCCAAGAGCTTCCCACAATAAATTGGGTGAATGTTGGCCCATTCCTCCTGACAGAGCAGGTGTAACTGAGTCAGGTGTGTAGGCCTCCTTGCTCGCACACGCTTTTTCAGTTCTGCCCACAATTTTTCTATGGGATTGAGGTCAGGGCTTTGTGATGACCACTCCAATACCTTGACTTTGTTGTCCTTAAGCCATTTTGCCACAACTTTGGAAGTTTGATTGGGGTCATTGTCCATTTGGAAGACCCATTTGCGACCAAGCTTTAACTTCCTGACTGATGTCTTGAGATGTTGCTTCAGTATATCCATATAATTTTCTTTCCTCATGATGCCATCTATTTTGTGAAGTGCACCAGTCCCTCCTGCAGCAAAGCACCCCCACAACATGATGCTGCCACCCATGTGCTTCACGGTTGGGATGATGTTCTTCAGCTTGCAAGCCTCCCCCTTTTTCCTCCAAACATAACGATGGTCATTATGGCCAAACAGTTCTATTTTTGTTTCACCAGAACAGAGGACATTTCTCCAAAAAGTATGATCTTTATCCCCATGTGCAGTTGCAAGCTGCAATCTGGCTTTTTTATGGCGGTTTTGGAGCAGTGGCTTCTTCCTAGCTGAGCAGCCTTTCAGGTTATGTCGATATAGGACTTGTTTTACTGTGGATATTGATACTTTTGTACCTGTTTCCTCCAGCATCTTCACACAGTCCTTTGCTGTTGTTCTGGGATTGATTTGCACTTTTCACACCAAAGTACGTTCAACTCTAGGAGACAGAACGTGTCTCCTTCTTGAGGAGTATGATGGCTGCCTGGTCCCATGGTGTTTATACTTGCATACTATTGTGGTACCTTCAGGCATTTAGAAATTGCTCCCAAGGATGAACCAGACTTGTGGAGGTCTACAATTTTTTTTCTGAGGTCTTAGCTGATTTCTTTAGATTTCCCCATGATGTCAATTGATTCAAATGATGTCAGTTAGCCTATCAGAAGCTTCTAAGCTGTTTAAAGGCACAGTCAACTTAGTGTAATGTAAACTTCTGACCCACTGGAGTTGTGATACAGTGAATTATGAGTGGGTCGATGGTTTCGTTATTTCAATAATTAATCGATATTGAATAAAGATGATTGTTTGAAGAAATGACAGTCTCTCTCACTTGAATAGAATCTTCCACCACAATATGCACTTGACATTTAGCTAGATGGTGTTGCTGATGTCCACAGCTAGTTAGCTAGCTAGCATACGCTGAATTAAGGAGCACCAAAGACATTGTTTTGCCAGATATCAACGGTTGAAGATGTGCTAGGGCATCAGGGTCAACTTTTCGGAACTAACATTAGATTTTGTGTCATTATCTGAATCGGTTCCGTACAAAACAAGGGATTCTACAGTGGCAGCCATCTTGGATGTTGTGAATGCCCAACCAGAAATGTCCTAAAAGTAGGTATTTACTTTCAAATCAAATCAAATTTTATTTGTAAGATGCGCCGAATACAATGGGTGTGTACTTTACCGTGAATGACTTGCTTACAAGCCCTTCCCAACAACGCAGTAAAAATTACAATTACACAAGAGGAATAAAATATACAATAATTGAGCTATATACAGGGAGTACCAGTACCAGATGAATATGCAGGGTACGATATATTTGAGGTTGGATCATATATGTACATTAAGCAGGGTAAAGTGAAAAGACAGGATATATAATAATACGAGTAAAATAAAGAACAAAGTAGCCGTGTGTGTGTAGTGTCGGTATTCTCCCCTTTTCCCAAGTGGGTGTAACACCTACTCCCGTTGCCTTCTGCACTGCTGCTTGGAGTTCACCTGGCTATCTGTTCACCGTCTGCCCTGGCCTGTCTCCCCCATGTCTGGTATCGGTACTCCCGCTTACACTCCCCCCTCTCTCCCGAGCTTTCGCTCGCCTCCAGCACACATGAACTACTGGGGCGAGGGACTCTGAACTTAAAATGGCTAGCCCCAAATGTTATATTTTTCTCTTATGCTTTATGCTATTTGCCTCATGACTTCTGCGTGTTTTGTTGACTATGAACTTGCTTGTTTACCCAACCATGTTTGTTCCCACACTCAGGACTCTGACTCTCTATTGGTTACACAGGCTCTTGGCCTTCCATCCTATTCTAACCACCTCTCGCCGGCTTTGTATTCATGTTACCTGATGCAATTGCTGTACAATATGATCTTGTTGCCATCTAATGCACATTCAAATGTCCTCTGCCATGCCCTGATTGTATTACAGCTGATTATATCTGGAAATGTGCATGTACATCCTAGCCCATCTTCTGTTGCTAGCCACAATTTAGATTTGTGCTCTGTGTTTTGGGCTTCACTGATTTCTGCTCTTGTAAAAGCCTGGGTTTTCTGCACGTTAACACTAGAAGCTTATTACCTGAAATGTAACAATTAAAGGTGTGGGTTCACAGTTCCAATCCAGATGTGCTGGTCATTACTGAGACGTGGTTAAGAAAGAGTTTTTGAACACTGATGTTAACCTTTCTGGTTATAACCTTTTTCAGCAAGACAGATCTTCCAAAGGTGGTGGAGTGGCAATCTTTACCAAAGAACACCTTCATTGCTCGTTTGTCTCCAACAAGTCTGATTTGCTGGGGTACGCATTAAACTTTCAAATAACTCTTTGTTGACTGTTGCTGGGTGATATCGGCCACCATCAGCTTCGGCCTATGCCCTACTCTCTCCAGGACCCTTACACTAAATCTGAATTTGTCCTGCTAGGTGACCTAAACTGGGATATGCGTAAACCTCTTGACCAAGTCCTAAAGCAATGGGACTCCCTAAATCTTGCTCAGATTATTACTAATCCCACAAGGTATGACTCTAAACACCTAGAAAATTACTGTAATCCAGTAATCCTGATAGGTATCAGTCTGGTGTTTTCGGTAATGACCTTAGGGATCTCTGTTTTACAGCCTGTGATTGTAATGGCTGCTCAGTGAAACGACCTGTCCTGACTTGTCATAGACGCTTGCTAAAAAATTTAATGAGCGAGCCTTCCTTCATGACCTGGCCTCTTTAAATTGGTATAGAATCATCTTGATCCCCTCTTTAGAAGATGCTTGGACCTTCTTTTTGATATTTTCAGTGGTATCATTAACAAACACGTGCCCATAAAGAAAATTCTAATTAAAAACAGGTTCAGTCCCTGGTTCGACCGTGATTTGGCAGAGTTACTCCACCTCAAGAATTCAATTAGGCAAATCGCTCGGCACACGCAGACTGACTGGCTCTCGTTCAGGCAAATTAGAAATAAGTGCACTCAGGCTATCTGGAAGGCCAAAGTTAGTTACTTTAAAACTTCTTAGGGCTAAGCGTCCCACTAGTGGGACAACTTCCGGTGAAACTGGAGGGTGAGCAAATCAAATAAATAATCATAAAAATGATGGATATTTAACATTTAAGTACATACAAGTGTCTTATATTGGTTGAAAGCCTAAATTCTTGTTAATCTAACTGCACTGCCCATTGATGTCTTCATTATTACAACAAAAGCATGCCATGCAATTTTTTAAGTACGGCGCCCCACATCAAAATATTTTTACACCGGCACAGGATTCATAAATTCACAAATAGCGATTAAATATTCACTTACTTTTTGAAAATCTTCCTCTGATTTGTCATCCAAACGGTCCCAGCTATAACATATAGTGTTGTTTTGTTAGATAAAATCCTTCTTTATATCCCAAAAAGTGTTTAGTTGGCACCATCGATTTGAGTAATCCACTCATTCAACATGCAAAGAAAGGAATCTGAAAATCTACCCCTGAACTTTGTTTCAACAAGTCAAAATACATTTCTAATTACTCCTCAGATACCCTAAAATGTAATCAGACTATAATATTTATTACGGAAAGAAGTATGTTCAATAGGAAACCAATTTTAGCAGGTGCGTCTTGTCATCATATGTCACGACTCCTACCGAAGGTGGCTCCCCTTCCTGTTCGGGTGGCGCTCGGCGGTCGTCGTCACCGGCCTACTAGCTGCCACTGATCCCTTTTCCCCTTTCTGTTTATTGGTTTCACCTGTTTGTGTGTAGGCTAATTAGTCGGGCTATGTTAGCCAGTAGGCCCGCCTGCTCTTTGTGCGGGATTGTTTTGTGTTGCTACTGTGCACGTTTGATGTTGACGTGTTTTCGTTCGTGGGCTTTTCTCCAAAGTGTTTGAGTCCCCGTGTTTGGGGAATTTGTTTTGTGTGCGCCCTGTGTTTCGTGGGGTGGCTTATGTTTGCCGTGTGTGCAATTAAAAGCCCTACCCTGTACTCTCTGCTTCCAGCGCCTGACTTCGCACCCATTACGCCCAGAGCGATACAGAATCCCGCACCTTACCAATGGAGTCAGCAGGAGCAGCTGCCGCCCCCCTTCCATCGATGGAGGAACTTGTCCTCCATCATACCACCTTCCTCCATCGGATAGGATCGGCTATGGATCCAGTTCCTCCGACGAGTCCACCTCCTCCTCCCCCCGCGTCCGGCTCCGGCGCACTTCGTCTTGCTCTCCCGAGGGAGTACGATGGAAAGGCGGCTGGGTGCCAGGGGTTTTTGCTCGACTGGAGCTGTACCTGGCTACCGTGAGACCGACTCCCTAGGGGGAGGAGAGTGCCTGACCGGTCTTGCTCTGGAGTGGGCCAACGAACTCTGGAATGGCCCAGACTCGGCGAAGGAACACTATCTAGAGTTCAGCGACTATTCCATATTGGGCAGGAGACGAGGAGAGCGCAGTACTTCGCGTTGGAGTTCCGGACCTTGGCCATTGGGGCTGGGTGGAACGACAGGGCCCTGATAGACCACTACCGGTGTAGCGTGTCGGGACGCCGCTCTCCCTCAACGAACTGATAGACTTGTCAATCCGGCGGGACAATCTGCTGGCTGCCCGCGGGTGTTTGGAAAGGGTCCTGTCTGTTCCACCTCCTAGCACTCCCGCTCCCATTCCTATGGAGTTAGGGGGGGCCGTGCCAAGGGATACCGGAGGAGGAGGCTCCTCCTGCACCAGCTGTGGTCGGAGAGGACACATGGCCGACCGGTGCTGGAGGAGCCCGTCTGGGAGTCGAGAGGGCAGGCAGAACACTTCTCGGTCACCCCAGGTGAGTCAGCACCAAACTCACCCAGAACCCCCTGTTGGTCACATGTTTACAGTGCCTTGCGAAAGTATTCGGCCCCCTTGAACTTTGCGACCTTTTGCCACATTTCAGGCTTCAAACATAAAGATATAAAACTGTATTTTTTTGTGAAGAATCAACAACAAGTGGGACACAATCATGAAGTGGAACGACATTTATTGGATATTTCAAACTTTTTTAACAAATCAAAAACTGAAAAATTGGGCGTGCAAAATTATTCAGCCCCTTTACTTTCAGTGCAGCAAACTCTCTCCAGAAGTTCAGTGAGGATCTCTGAATGATCCAATGTTGTCCTAAATGACTAATGGTGATAAATACAATCCACCTGTGTGTAATCAAGTCTCTGTATAAATGCACCTGCACTGTGATAGTCTCAGAGGTCCGTCAAAAGCGCAGAGAGCATCATGAAGAACAAGGAACGCACCAGGCAGGTCCGAGATACTGTTGTGAAGAAGTTTAAAGCCGGATTTGGATACAAAAAGATTTCCCAAGCTTTAAACATCCCAAGGAGCACTGTGCAAGCGATAATATTGAAATGGAAGGAGTATCAGACCACTGCAAATCTACCAAGACCTGGCCGTCCCTCTAAACTTTCAGCTCATACAAGGAGAAGACTGATCAGAGATGCAGCCAAGAGGCCCATGATCACTCTGGATGAACTGCAGAGATCTACAGCTGAGGTGGGAGACTCTGTCCATAGGACAACAATCAGTCGTATATTGCACAAATCTGGCCTTTATGGAAGAGTGGCAAGAAGAAAGCCATTTCTTAAAGATATCCATAAAAAGTGTAGTTTAAAGTTTGCCACAAGCCACCTGGGAGACACACCAAACATGTGGAAGAAGGTGCTCTGGTCAGATGAAACCAAAATTGAACTTTTTGGCAACAATGCAAAACGTTATGTTTGGCGTAAAAGCAACACAGCTCATCACACTGAACACACCATCCCCACTGTCAAACATGGTGGTGGCAGCATCATGGTTTGGGCCTGCTTTTCTTCAGCAGGGACAGGGAAGATGGTTAAAATTGATGGGAAGATGGATGGAGCCAAATACAGGACCATTCTGCAAAAGACCTGAGACTGGGACGGAGATTTGTCTTCCAACAAGACAATGATCCAAAACATAAAGCAAAATCTACAATGGAATGGTTCAAAAATAAACATATCCAGGTGTTAGAATGGCCAAGTCAAAGTCCAGACCTGAATCCAATCGAGAATCTGTGGAAAGAACTGAAAACTGCTGTTCACAAATGCTCTCCATCCAACCTCACTGAGCTCGAGCTGTTTTGCAAGGAGGAATGGGAAAAAATGTCAGTCTCTCGATGTGCAAAACTGATAGAGACATACCCCAAGCGACTTACAGCTGCAAAAGGTGGCGCTACAAAGTATTAACTTAAGGGGGCTGAATAATTTTGCACGCCCAATTATTCCGTTTTTGATTTGTTAAAAAAGTTTGAAATATCCAATAAATGTCGTTCCACTTCATGATTGTGTCCCACTTGTTGTTGATTCTTCACAAAAAAATACAGTTTTATATCTTTATGTTTGAAGCCTGAAATGTGGCAAAAGGTCGCAAAGTTCAAGGGGGCCAAATACTTTCGCAAGGCACTGTATTTATTTTTTTCCTTGACTTTTCTCCCTCTTCCCAGCATAAGGCTCTAGTCGATTCAGGCGCAGCTGGGAACTTTATGGATCACGGACTCGCCATCAAGCTGGGAATTCCGCTAGTGCTTCTACACCTGCATTGCTTGCTGTTTGGGGTTTTAGGCTGGGTTTCTGTACAGCACTTTGAGATATCAGCTGATGTACGAAGGGCTATATAAATAAATGTGATTTGATTTGATTTAGTGCCGATATATCCCCCCTTCCCCGTGCACTCCTTAGATAGCCAGCCATTAGGGTCAGGGTTGGTCAGGGAGGCCACGGTTCTACTGGACATGGTAACGCAGGGGAATCATAAGGAGCGGATTAGTCTCTTCCTTATTGATTCACCTGCATTTCCAGTGGTGTTGGGGGTTCCCTGGCTGGCTAGTCACAATCCCAGGATTTCATGGAGACAGGGGGTTCTCCAGGGGTGGTTAGAGGAGTGTTCAGGGAGGTGTATGGGAGTTTCCATCGGTGCCACGTCGGTGGAGAGACCAGAACAGGTTACCACTGTGCGCATTCCCCCCAAATATGCCGATTTGGCTATCGCTTTCTGTAAGAAGAGGGCGACTAAATTACCACCTCATCGACATGGGGATTGTGTGATAAATCTCCAGGTAAACGCTGCGGTTCCCAAGAGACACTTGTAACCATTGTCACAGGAGGAGACGTTGGCTATGGAGACATACGTCACGGAATCTCTGGGACAGGGGTACATTCGGCCCTCCATTACACCCGTCTCCTCAAGTTTCTTTTTTTGTGAAAAAAAGAAGGGAGGTCTGCGTCCGTGCATTAATTATAGATGTCTAAATGTCATCACGGTGGGTTTTAGTTACCAGCTACCTCTCATCGCTACGGCGGTGGAATCATTTCACGGAGCACGTTTTTTCACAAAACTGGACCTCAGGAGCGCGTATAATCTGGTGCGTATTCGGGATGGAGAGGAGTGGAAAACCGTGTTTAGTACCACATCGGGTCATTATGAGTACCCCATACCGTATGGGTTAAAGAATGCTCCAGCTGTCTTTCAATCCTTTGTAGCCACAGGGAGTGGTTGTCTGTATCGATGATATTCTGATCTATTCCGCCACCCGCACCGCGCATGTGTCTCTGGTGCGCAGGGTGCTTGGTAGACTGCTGGAGCATAACCTATACGTCAAGGCTGAGAAGTGTGTGTTCTCCAAACGAGCCGTCTCCTTCCTGGGTTATCGCATTTCCACCTCGGGGGTGGTGATTGAGTGTGACCGCGTTAAGGCCGTGTGTAATTGTCGACTCCAACCACGGTGAAGGAAGTGCAGCAGTTTTTAAGGTTTTCCAATTACTACCAGAGGTTTATCCAGGGTTGGCCAGGTAGAGGCCCCCATTACCTCACTGCTGAAGCGGGGACCGGTGCATTTGCGGTGGTCGGCAGAGGCTGACAGAGCCTTCAATAGGTTGAAGGCGCTATTCACCGATGCACCCGTGTTGGCGCACCCGGACTCCTCTTTATCATTCATAGTGGAGGTGGACACGTCCGAGGCTGGGGTGGGTGCCGTGCTATCACGGCGCTCGGGAGTTGTTAGCGGTTGTAAAGGCCCTGAAGGTGTGGAGTGTGGAGACACTGGCTTGAGGGGGCTAGGCACCCTTTTCTCATCTGGACCAACCACCAAAGTCTGGAGTATATCTGGGAAGCTAGGAGACTGAATCCGCGTAAGGCACGGTGTGCCATGTTCTTCACCCGATTCAGGTTCACCATTTCTTATAGACCAGGTTCCCTGAACATGAAGGCCGACGCGCTGTCCCGTCTCTATGACACGGAAGATTGGCCCATCGATCCTACTCCCATCCTTCCAGCTTCGAGGCTGGTGGCACAGGTGGTATGGGAAGTAGACTCGGACAT